>NW_027279510.1:215000-319281 GCF_046629955.1 Centroberyx affinis
GTTTGTGTAGTATGCCTGCCGGCCAGTTTGTGCTTATATGCCTAGGGTGTGTACCAACATGCACTGTTCTCCACCGAGAGCGGTATCGATCACCGGCCGCACTCTTATATTAGCATTGACCAGCGTTGCAGCGGTCGGCCCACTGGTCAATACTGCATTACATTCAGGCGCTGCAGAATCCCTGGCGGTGCAGTTCTGCTGAAGGGCAGGCTGGTAGAGGCGGTCATGCTAATTACTGACTGTCAGTCCTCTGTTGCTCCTTTACGAGGCGACTTGACACATAAAACGCCTCCATACAACCCGGTGCCAGCGCTGAGCTCCGCACGACCGCGCCGTCACATCGGGGTGCGGCGGCCAAAGATGTGTCCCTCCATCCGTGGCTCTGTCTCTCCCTCCCTTTCCACTTTGCTTCGTCCCCTCTCTTCCTTTCATCTCAGCCAGAGACGCCCTTCCCTGTCCTCCATTTCTGCCCCGCTTCTCGTCCGCCCCTCCCACCCTCCCTCACCTCTTGTCTGAGGTGTTCCAGAAACGTTGGCTATAATGAAGATGGTAAAGAGTTCCCATCTGAGTGCGCACAGCCGCTCTCATATCTTCACCTATCTCTGCTGAGAGCTTCCCAGAGCTCTTGTCGGTTCCCAGCGCAGCCAAGCCAGCAGCCTCCTCCTCCACTGGCCTTCCCACAGTGAGACGGTATAGAGAGTGACGTCCAAAGGCTTCAGAAGTGGTCCTTCCCTTTCAAACTTGTTCATGTTACACAGTGTGGATAATAACATTATGGCACTTGGGTCCCCTCGCACTGTGTGGAATCCAGACACTGAGGGGAACAATCAGTGGGAGAGGCGCAGAGCATTCCTGTAAGTGCATGCCTGTGAACAATAGGCCTTTATATGTGTCCAGGCGCGGTGTGCAGGCTAAGTGTCAACAGGAAAACAAGGCCTGATGCTGAAGTGCGGTACAACCGACCAGGGGCCTTAAGGCTGGACGCCTCTTGTCTTCGTGTGTAGCGCTAGTCAGATTTCCACAAGCGCTGGTCTTGGCTCCTGTTGTTGCTTGCATGTTTTTAACTTCTAACTCTTGACACACTGAGTGCTAAAAACATGCTAATCTAAAGTGCTGTCAGGAACATGCACCAGTGCCTACGTTTCATTGAAAATAATGAGGAAAAAGGAGCCAGTGCTGAAAAGAAAGGTTGGTTATTCCATAATTGAAACAGAGATTACTGTTTCTGTACATACAGGGATGTAGTTTATTAATTTATTTATTAACAACTACATCACTGTGCACATATAAAAAATTAATTAATTAACTGTGCATTGTAATCACAGTTCCGCAATCACTGAATTTGTATTTACTTGTACATAATATAACATCTAAAAGGCCAGCAACAAAATGTGTTATTTTACTAAAAAAGCACCAGCAATGTATGTCTGTGTACAAGCTGAACAACAGAGCTGCGGTGGCTGTGTCCTGTACAGCACCTGTCTAATGCGCTCTGTGGTTTATAGAGACTTGGGGCTTGCATGGCTAGGTAGGGCTCTTCTACTCTAATGAGGCCTGGCAAAATGTAACTACTACTACGACTATGCATTTCAGGGAGACACAAGTCGCAGGTTTGTGGTGATATTATTAAAAGACAACAAAACACACATGATTTGCATACTGCTGACAATCGTGTGAAAATCTTATACAAGACGCACAAGCTACAGTTTCGTGTTTAACATAGCTAGTATCGATTTTCAGTGCTTTTCAAGTTGATTGAAGTCAGCAAAAACGCTCATTTGCATGCTGGTCTTTGAGGTAAGCAAAATTATTGTTATTTTTTCCTGACAGATATTGCCTGATCAAAAAGCTGAACATCATTGGCCAGACAACATGTCTAACTCCTGAACCTTGCAATGGCTAAATTGGTCCCCGGAGATAACGATCAGGCCGGATCAATAGACCCGCCACCAGATGCATACTTTGTTTTCGTCCTTTTCTCCCTCCTGGGATGGTGTGCGGTGAAAAAGCAGCGTAAAAATTGTCCACAAAAGCGCTACATGCATTGTATTGATTCCTTAGAAAAAAGCTGGTGTAAGATAAACAAAAGAAGAAAGGTTTAAGTACAGCAGTCTGTCTACTATGCTGCCCTCTGTGCTCACCTCACTCTGTATTCAACAACAAAAAACACAAAATCCTGCGGAGAGGATTTCTCTGAGATGAAACTCATTCGCCAGCTCTCACGCGTTGAGAACTAGATCCAGAATATTGTAACCTCCGTATCTTCTGCCTCAGGTGCAGGCTGGCTATACTAACCTCTGGTGACCCCGCACTCTTCAGCTCTCCTCTTGGTCTGTCATCCCCCTCCATGTATCTACAGTACATGTGTGTCCATGACCATGGGAACGGTGACCTCGACCAAGTGTCACCTGGGATTCATGTGACCATACTCGGACAAAAATATATCTACGATCCGACTGCTCCACATGGATTTATAGTCATAGGATCTCTGTTTCTGGCCCTCAGTTAATCAAACTGCAAACTGTACCTCCCCCCATTCTGGCCTTGAACCAGGTTGTTTCCGTAAAGCGGTATTTACAGTTCAGTCTCAAGGGTGAAGAGAAGATTGTTTAAAATGCTGCGCAGGAATATTCGAAAAGACAATAGGTAAGGCTTTGATTATCTTTGAGCCCTTTAGGAACCTGATGGGACGCTGTTCAATCAATAGCCATTGCGGTGTTGTCTAATGGAGTTGATCCAGAGTGAAACAAAAGGCCCATTAGGTGGACATCCGTCATCGCCACAGCTCCCTAGGTCCGTCGATGACTTTCCCTGAAGACAGAGATAAGGTATCAGTCGGCCATCTTCAACCGAAGGAAGGTCACCGCGCTCCAACCTCCGGACCTCAAGGTGCCGGGTCGCACGCAGCAATCTGCGGTGCAATCACCTCTCCCTGCTCTCTCCCTATACAGTGCAATTTAGCTCACAGGCAGCTTTTATTACCGCAACAGCAGCTTGCTGTTCAGATAGCTGGCTGAAAGAGGAGAGACGGGTGGGGGCGGGGGAGGGGATAGGAAATTAGGGAAGAGGAGAGCAGAGGAGACAGGCCAGGGAGGAGAAAGCAGAAGATAGGAAAAGAAAGGAGAGGGAGGAGGAGAAGCTGGGCGTGGAGGTTCATTGGATGAGGGTGTTTGTGGTAAGATATTGGAGAGGCAGGGGAGCACAAGACATGTCACACTAGAGGAGGGAGCAGGCGTCAATTTGGGACTAGGCTCACGGCGACTGATAAGGACCCTGGTTGTGCTGTGGAGATATTGAGTCTGGACTCATCACTCATGAAGCAGCTCTCTCTCTCTCTCTCTCTCTCTCTCTCTCTCCGTCTCTCTGTCTTTCCCTTTCTCATCTCTCTCGCCTCTTCACTGCACTCGGGAGCTGCAGATAGCAGCACAGCACACAGGAATAACTTAGGCAGCACAGACATATTGGACCAGAACCTCACATCTCTGTTGCACAGCAGACTATGGCGGTGAAATTAGGGATCTCCTGATGGCTCAGAAGGGGAGGATCAATGAGCTCAGCGCTTGGATGTCGGCGCGAAGAGACAGCACCAACCCTCCTCTCTCTCTCTCCCTCTTCTTCCCCCCATGTTGTTCATGCACAGCCCTGTCCATCAGAGAATACCTCCGGTCTCCCCTCTCCTCTCTGCTCTGCTCAGCGGAGAAGGGATGATGCATTCGGCTGCTTGTCTCCAGATGGCTGAAGAATCAATAGGCCTGGGTGGGGGGCTACTGTAAATCCCAGGCTGACACTCCCAATCATGCCATCTATTGATCTGTCTAGAGACCCACAGAGGCTGCAGTGCAGTGCAATGCAACACAAGGCAAGGCAACTTAACACAACACACAGTACAAAGCACAATGTCACTATACCTTTTAAAAGTGTTCACTTGTGCAATAATCAGTCAGATTTCAAATATGATATCCTGATTTCGACTCTGGGTTACCGAGAATGCCTGTGCAATAACTCTATTTTTATCACAGAATCAGATTACTGTATGTTAAAACTTGCAACTGAAGAACGTAAATCTTTGACTGGCATTTTCTTAGAAGCACTCCAGTCCTGAAAGGAGAGAGGAAGCCACTTGCCTAATAACAGTAGTTCAGTCTAGAAAGACCAACGCTCAGAGTCATAGCTGGGGCTAATGGACTATGACTCACTGTCTCATTCTCCTCTCTTCCCGCTCTCCTTTCCTGCTTTGACTTTGTTCTTGACCCCCCCCCCCCCCCCCCTTTTGTTTCTCCCTGTCCTTGTCGCTCCCTCTTTTTTTTTCTCGGCATCTGTCATCCCTCTGCTTGGGCTCGGGCTGTGGGGACGCGGGGCGGGGGTGGGGGCGGGGGCGGGTTCAGCCGCGGCAGTCGGCAGCAGCGTCAGGAGACACGGGGGCATATGTCCAACTCCTGATCCCTTTATGTAAGGGGTTTTGGAGGGAGGAAGCGCCGGGCCGGGGCTGGGTCATAAGCCGAGGCTAATTGGCAACAGGGGCTACGGGGGAACCGAGCGGGGGCGGGTTCTGGGGGCAGAGGAGAGGTGAGGAGGGCAGGGGCCACACCGCACTGAGGGGGAAGGGGGGAGGAGGGTGGGCGCTCTACTAAAAACATGGCATGCGTAGATTTGGTCCTTATGAGCAGCAGCAGGTTCTAAAGGCAGGAGGAGGGAATGAGAGAGCAGCAGAAAGGGGGAGGAGGGAGGAGAAGCTTGGGGAAGAGGAGGAGAGAGAGGCACAGATGCAGTGTAGTAAACAAAGGTTGCCATGGCACAGTGGTTGATAACACCGCCAGCCTGTTGCTGTTGCTGCATGTGTCTGTGTGTGTGTGTGTGTGTGTGTGTGTGTGTGTGTGTGTGTGTAACAGATTACTGATGAATAAACCCATCAAGGTTCCTGATGAAATATAAAAATACGGTTACAGATACTTATGATTTTGATTTGACTGAAACTGTAGAAACAAACATATTTTTTTTACACAGCTGAAGAGATCCAAAATATATGATCCATCTTTCAAAAAATTTGACACATGCTCTCACGAAATGATGTGAAAGTAAAGCTCATGCTGTGATATTATTGATGTTAACAGTGATGTGTAGAACTTTATCAGCATGACTGTAGCAGTTTGAGGGTTGACGATGCAAGCATCTCATCATTTATGTAATACAGAGTAACCAGTATCGGGTAACAGTTAAAAAAAACCCTGTAATTTGAAATAGTTGTTCATTGTGGTTGTGGATGATGATAGTAACACCTTTTAAAATTCAGTGTATAAATTGGAATACATTATGTGTTCAACTTAGTTGAACCAAGTTTCATTTGAATAATCAATAGCATTCATCTAATGGAATACACCCATTTAAACATTTAATCATTAATCTGTGAAATAACAACTATACTGTACTGACTATATAATAATTACATTTTTTAAATAACCTTACCAGCCCTGCGTGTGTGCGAACACACACCTTGCACACACTACCTTTCTAATGCAGCTCTTGTATAATCGAGGTGAGCCCTGGCTGGCTAATAATGTCTGTTAGATTGATGTCTTGAGGCAGCAGCCAGTGAAGCGTGAGAACAAAAGGTCTGTCTACCATGTCTGCATGCGGTTAAAAGGCCAGCCACCACCAGCGATGAATTACAAGAAAATATCCCACTGGATTTGTTTTGGATTAGGCCAATTTCCTGCAAGACATCAGTAATCCCTGAAGGACGCAGGTTTTAAGCCTTTTCGAGGCAGGCAGAGACACAATCTGGTCAACATCATGCCCCATCTGTGCCTCTGCATCATCAATGGTCTGCTGCACCATGATGCACAAACTGCCAGGCAATAACAGACGCGATGCTGGGAAGTTCACATAACAAACAGATACAGCCTATGCTTTCCCAGTGTTCCCCAGACATCCCTTTCTGTATCTACTAGCATATAGAAACACTCCTGTTGCTCTCCAAGCGATGGGGAGTGAGGTAGTGAGTACGATAGTGTGGTTCCCCATGATAAGGATTTATTGTCCAGGCCCGGTGATTCGCTCTGTCCACATATTGGCTGGATTATGACTGGGCTCTGCTCCAAACATGCAGCTCCATGCTAATTGCAATTGACAGTTATATAAGGCCATTTGTAGGGTCGATTTAACACACATCCGCAGTATTAACACTGACAACTTCATGATGTAAATTCCTCAGCTTGTTAGAGAATCTTCTTTAGTATGATTTTGTGTCAACTGATTCACATATTTCCTTCTCTAGTCCCCAGGTGCATCTGTCCCATCTGTCTTAATCTTTCAGTCTGTCTGCATGTCTAACCATCCATCCCTCTATCCATCCCTCCATCACTCCATCCATCCATCCCTCCATCCATAATTCTGTCCTTTATCTGGCACCCGGGATGGGATCGATTGAGCATCCTTTCCCCTGCAGCCTCCTGCATCCCAGTCTGCTCTCCCTCTTGGATCGATACTACGTCATAATAATCCTTCCCTCTTCCTCCTCTGTCTCCCTGGCGCAGTGATGCCTCCTTCACACATCTCCGTCCTCAGGCATCTACATTCTGCACCACGGAGAGACGGCGCACGAATGAGTCTTGTCTGACAATGGGGGCATCGATTTCCACTGAGCCACGCACAACAACACGAGGGAGCATTGATCGAGGCGGTGTTGAAATAGTGTTACTTATTGAGACGTGATTACATGCTAAATGGGGTTGTCCATAATGGGCAATTTGACCATACAGGACAACAGGCAACTAAAATGTTGTTGTGCATAGGAGTAGACCAGGGAGATGTTGCCAACAATAGCCTGCAAAAAATTTTGATTTCTCATTCACTATAGATTACCCTAACATTACACTAACATGTAGGGATGGGACGATATCCTTATCTCACGATACGGTTAGATACGTGATATGGGGTTCACCATTCAATACAGCCATGATACGATGTAATAAATAAAAGTTCAGTGACAACAAAGTATGACTGTGCAGAATTAGGTTTATTTCTGAGCCACAAATCTTTCTAGCAATGGAACTGGCTTGCTAGAATGTAAACAACAATTTAGAAATGCCATTACAAAGCGCAAATAAAATAATTCGGATTGAGAGCTTGTGAAATTGTGATGACCAAGCCGTCTCGTTTGTGAATATCACAATTCATGTTTCCGCCATTTTTGAATTGCGGCACATTGAATTTCGATATATTGTCCCATCCCTGCTAACATGTCAAATACTGAATATTTGATTGATGAAAAATATTGCTGGGGAAACATCTAGGCATCGACCTCCTGTTCAGAGTCTGAGTCTCTGAGCTTAAATATACATATGTCTTTGGATTCTCCAAGGTGTGGGTTTCTGTCTCTGTGTGTTTTCACTATGACGGGCAGATGCATGGCCCCCTGTATGGCCCCCTGTATGGCCAGCCTGTACACTGTTTAAGTGTCCTGAAGCTCACCTGGGGACCATCCTGTTGAAATGATGAGGTCAGAGAGGAGACAGGTCCGCACAGCTGACAGCTCACAGCACTCTGACACCCTGGGCCCTCTCCCATGGGTGCTGGGCCAGAGGGGAAAGGAGAGGTACACGGTATGGCAGGTAATTGCTTAGGTGTTGATGCCCACTCTTGCTCCCCTTTCTCCTGTCTTCTCGATCAATCCCTTTCTTATTTCTGCCTCTCTCTCTCTCTCTCTCTCTCTCTCTCTCTCCTCTCTCTCTCTCTCTCTCTCTCTCTCTCTCTCTCTCTCTCTCTCTCTCTCTCTCTCTCTCTCTCTCTCTGTATCTCTCTCTCTCTCTCTCCCCACACTCCTCCTCGGCCTTTGACTCATGCTCGTCTCTTGCTATTCCCTCTCCTTCTCAGTCAGCTGTCGTTGTCTCTGACATTCTCTAAATTACATTGTTTACCTGTTTCAGCTGCACCCTGCCTCCCTCCCGTCCTCCCTGTCTCTTCCCTCTCTCTCTCTCTCTCCTCTCTCCTGCCCAAAGTTGAAGGAGTATGCGTCCCCCCCCCTTCCCCCCTCCCCCTTTAAAAGGTCATCACTGGTTGTTGTTCTGCCTCTCTCCTCTCTGACTCCCGCCTCCATGGCTGCCGGCTGTTCTGTTGTTAAAGAGCTGTTGGATGGAAATGCCAGATGAGGAGTTAATTGTCTCATTACCAACATGGTCTCTGGACCACCCTCATTAATTTAAGAGCTGATGGGGTAGTATTGGCTGAGGTGTGTGCCTGTGTGTGAGTGTGTGCGATGTTTAATGTCCTTTTCTGTCCTTCTGTGTGTGTGTGTGGGTTTGTTTTTCCAGCATTGTGTGGTGGGTGAATTCAGGCTTGCATGAACCATCCTAGAGATGGAAAATCGCTAGCATCATTTAGGAGATTAGGCCACGATCGATAACTCTTACCCTTACAACAGCCTTATCCAGGCACCAGTAAACAACATCAATATCAAATCAAACTTCAAAACCTTCCCCCGAACAACAAATATTTAATGCTTGCCAAATTCCATATGCCCTGAAAGGGCAAGGCTTTCCCCTTTGAATAGAGAGTTTCACCTTGGATAAGGTAGAAAGTGCACTGTGATTGTATTTGTCAAATCAATCTTTCATCAAGTATGCTTATCATCCAAAAACCATATTCAAAACCATATTACTTCAAGGTTCCTGCACACTATCCTTTTCAAAACTGCATACGTTTTCCAGATAAAAATTTAGGATTTAGAGATTTTGGTCTTTCCAGTGTCTTGTGTACAGATAGTTGCATTTTAATTGCCAAGTATGCATTGTCGCTATAGCTCACACTATCACAACAACAATATATTGTATGTGGAACAACACTGGGTCTAAAACTACATAAAATATTATCACAGCATTTTCCCACACCTTTCAAGACTTTTGTGCAAACTTGTGGTCTTGCAAATGATCAAATTCATTTCCCATACAGACTTTGCAGGTCTTTGTAGACACCCTGCCACCTGTTGGGCTGCACTGTTAATGCACAGTATCTGTGCAGGTTGTAGGTTTTGAGGTGGAATGATAGAGACAGTGCATAAAATAGGCCACGCCCATCGTGGGGGAAACCGCTTTCCATTCACCTTGTGTGACTGAATGTACATCATTGTCATTATTCCCCAAATTAAACATGCCTAAAAGCTGTTGTGTGGTGGGCTTCACAGCCAACAAACGTGGTGGGCGTGGCTTTTCGAAGTATGACGCGCTCTGCAGTGTGTCTATTGACTTGCTGTCAGCTGCTGTTCACAGTTCTATCCAGTGAGTCACGTCTCTTTGCTCTCATTAGAAGCTTCAAGCAGTCCTCAGAAGAAATCATGGTTAAATATATCTTTTTACAGTTGGGTCACGCAGGTAATTCTCTGTGTGCCTGGTCAGTGGTTCCGAGTGCTGACAAAAACCTCAACACCTCAAAGCAGATTTCCCAGGGAAATTTAACGTAATCTCATTATCGCCGTGGGACTTATGTTTTCAATTACTCACCGGGCCTAGATCCAGTCACTTCATCGCTGCTCCTTTCAGTCTTTTCCTTCCTGTCTTTGTAAGGAGCTGTTTTGCAGCAGAGTGAGTTCTCTCAGAGGAACGCCACTGGTCCCTGGGAAGGGGGAGGAGGGGGGGGGCACACTTCCTCCTGCTGCCTCACTGGTCGCACCGGATGATTTCATGGTCCCCTTCATGACTGTTAACAAGTTTGGTGGAAGCATCAGAGAAGGATGTTGCTATGTAGAAATGCCAAGGCCTTACCTCATTATCCAAGGTGGAATTGCAACACACACACGTGCTCTCACACCCACACACACACACACATGCGAGTTGGCAGTCAAAGGCTGTTTTAATTTAATCTAAATGATTCACTATTAACAAAGCACTGGGTTCTAGTTTAAAAACCAGTGACTAACCAAGGTCCCTCCAGTTTATTACGATTTCAAGTCAAATAGTTTTTCTCAGATGCAGCTGTAACAATGAAAGGAGCCAGGCTAGCAGACTTCTTTCCTCCAGGGCCAAGGATGTAGGCTATTAGTGCAGAGAGAGAAGTAAGGCCATGGAGGCCCACCTCTCCTTCACCTGAGATGCTCACACAATAGACCCTCATTTCTTCTGCCTGTCTCCCTCTGTTTGCTCTGCCCTCCACAGGCCACTGCACCAACACCTAATCACTTTAGAGCTGCCCGTCTGAACCCTTCAGATCACAGGGCAGCACTAAACCTCCTCTGTTCCCTCTTACAACACCATCAAAGGGGATTCTTCGTTTTCCTCCAGTCTCACATATAGTAAACATGCAGAATCCGTATTCCGTAAAATTTCTCATCTCCTTTCACAGTCATTTCAGTCCAGCAAAGGCCAGTGATCATCATCTCTTCCCCTGCCATCTGCATAATTCACACTGTTGGGGCTGCGCCTATTAAGATATGTGTCAGCACCACTGCCCCGCTCAAACCATTACAGCCCAACAATCTTATCAGCCGCTCCATTATGATAGACTAGTTCTCCCAACTTGCCTCAAAACCACATTCCCATTCTCTAGGAATTTATGTAACCATATTAACATAATGGGGCCTATTAGAATGCAAGACATTTTCCAGAGCTACGTAGCGGCCCGCCTCCCCCACCGATCACTCGCTTTCTAGTTTCTAAGAGTTTACCCCCCCCCCCCAACACACACACACACACACACACACCCAAAGCATTAATTACCAGTTGAGGGAGCATTGTTGTGTCTTATCTCTCCCCAACACAAGGACTCGTCACACGGTCAGGACATTTTTGGGAAGGTCATTCCTCAAACAGCCAAACAATTGAGAGTGACATTCTGTGAAAGGACCATGATATGTCATGAGATCTATAGCCGACAGTTATACAAAAGTGATCGTATCCCAATTACCTTCTGCCCCCCATCGGTGCTTTGTGTGGCGCACGCTGCTCTCCGGGCGCAGTGAGATATGCGCGGCACGTAGCCACAGCATGGCTTTGTGTGCTTGACCTTGACTCCTGCTGCCAATATATATGTGAGAGATTGTGAGCAGACCGCCGATGTCTATCCATCATGTGTGCCACACACACACACACACACACACACACACACAGACACTCCTACCCTTCACGCATCTCACCACTTAAACGTTCATTTACATCAAAATGATGCGTGCGGGCAGGATGATTAGTTGCTGACAGGCTGATTCGATTAAGTAGTGTGTATGTTTGAGTTTTGGGGGGGAGCGAGGGTGTGTGTGAATGTGTGTGTGTCTCGAGGTGAAAGAGCGGCAGAACCATGTGTCTACTGGGGGAACGGTTTTGGTTATAAAGTGGAGGTTGTTATGCAGGACGGAGCGATTCACATGGAGACCTTGAGTGTGTTACAATGAGTAATCGCCCTAGTAGCAGGTGCAGCAAAATATTCTGGTTCGGCGTGCCCTCTGTCCTCTCCCGCAGTCATCCATCGTCAGTCTAAGACCATCCTCACCCGCCTCCCTCCTTCAACCGCGGCTTCAGCCTCACCCCGTGGCCTGAAATTGTTTTTAAATTACTCTCGCCTCCTTCTCGGCAATCAAATCTCTAGCCTTTGCGTCGAATATAGGGCTGCGCTGCTAGCCGCCGCGTAACAGATGATCAGAGAAAGGCAGACGAGTGGGAACGGGACGCGCTGCAGAATCATCCCCGCTAGCCTGACATGTAACTGATGGAGAAGCAGCCCCGGCGTCGTCTCCCACTGCAGAATTTACTGTAACGAACAGGCGGCTCTCCTGGCGTCTCCTTCGCGGACACGTGTGTTGCTTTCCGCCGCAGCTCCTGTCATGGTCGACTTTCATGAAATCACGCCTCTCATAGGAGATTCGGTCGTGTGTATATTTGGCTCTGTGTTTTCTCTTTTCTCTCAACGCATCCCACCAGTTTCTCTCAGAGCCATCGTTTTTTGCCACGGTGGATTTGTTTGAGCATTTCTTTTGGGTTATACGGGTAGGATGACATGAGCATTTATTATATTTGTCATTTTGAGTCCTCAACACAATCCAAAAAAAGAAAGGAACAAGAGACCTTGGAGGCACAGTGTGTGTGCGTAACGGTGGCGTCAGTCCTGATGAGTAACTAAGAGAGCCTTTGTGGATTCTCCTGCAGATGGAAGCCCTTGCTCTTGCTGAACGTGGCAGAATTCCTGTGGGCACGCAATTACAGTTATACTGTAGGTGATTAAACTTGTACTCACACTGTACTAAAATCAATACCACAGTGTAGAATAGACAATGCAACTGTTCAATAATCATGATCATGTAGGCCATTATCACTAGAGTAATCATTACCTTCTCATACGTACAGACGGATCAGCAATAAGTCTCAACCTTTCCACCCTTCTGCGTCTCCTCACCAAACCTCCCCTTTACATGTGAGGAAGGTAAAAAACCCTTGGACCCGATTCTTATCAGGTGGTTTTGGGTGAGCCGGTTTTCCCCCCCTATTCACCAGTGTTTGTTTTCAGCGGGGGTGAATAGAGGATGTTAGTCAAATCCGCCCACTTCTAAAGCAGGCGAGGAACAATGAGAACATTGTGCGGCAGCGGAGCCGCCGTAGCTCCTTGACCACCTCTTGTTTGCCCGTACCAGCTCTGTAGCCGGCTGCAATTGTTAATGGGTCTTGTAGTTACCACCTTCTTACAGGAAGAGAGAGAGTGAGAGAGAGAACCTTTACCTCAGTAATCTCAAGTTCAGCGGTATGCATCCACGCCGATGTGTTGCTTCCTTTCAGTTTTACCTCTGGCCTGTGACTCATACCTCTATCAGGGTGGGGCCGGCCTGCCAGTGTGTGTTCCCACCTCGGAGAATTAGTCGATTTAATTTAGACTTTGTAACCTTGAAAACACCATTCATCTTTCGCCTGTATGGATTTTTTTTTTTTTTTTTTTTTTTTGGACTCAACTGTTTGCCACCCTCTTTCCCCTCACGGCTTTTTGCCTCTCATTTTTCTCCATAAGCCGAGCAGCGCCGGTGGCAGCTAGGCACGGTGAAATACAGACTGCTATTGGATGAAGTGCAAGGCTCCCAGACAGACGTGATCAGGGTGAAAGGATTGGGAGCCCCATGCCAGGCAATCTCCCTGATAATGGAATGTGGCCGCTCAACAACATTCATAAATATTCAGATGAGGCAAAATAAGGCTGCCCAAGAGATTGTGTGGCGCAAGCTGTCAGCAGTGTGCGGAAGAAGAAAAAACAACAACATTGCTGTCTTGGTGTGCCGTAGGGAAGAGGCCAGCATCTCATTCTGCCACGCAGAGAGAGGCAGGAATGTGGGGGTGGTATTGTTCTTTTTTTATTGAGGTTTGTTTGATTTTTTAAATATGAACCGTGTTGAGCTGATCTCCTCTTTCTCAATGGGTAAAAACAAACATCCCACAGGCTCCGAGCAATGATGCATGCTGGGTGATTGAGGCCTCGTTTCACCTCAACAATTAGCAAACGCTGCAGTTTCCGTTCATAGTATGTATCAGAGCCGCAATTAACATGGCAGTGGCTAGCCACATTGGACTTGAAAAGCACTCTCCCTGTGGTGCATGGGTAAATACTGGAATCCTAATGACTGAAGGATTCTCTGCAGGAGAAGAACAGTTGGTATCAACAGAAGCAGTCATGTTGACTTTTTATTTGTTCCAATATCTGTCGTTTCAGAAGTGGTGCACAATCTCCAGTAGGAGTTGAGGTCAGTGCCATTATTGGGTTGTTGGGCAAACATGGTCTTTATCTAATATTACCACAGCAATATTATCACACTTGGTTTCGATATTACATTTTCTTAAACATGTGCTAGGGGCCTTGTCAGTATTTGTTGATCCTCTCTGAATAGTGGAGGTATTTTAGTAATAGAATTATAATTGAATTAGATTTTTTCCCCCCAGTGGGTTAAATAAAGGTTAAATAAAATAAAAAGATTTTCATTTAGAAAATTATTTAGCAAGGCTGTCTCCAGTTCCTTTTATGACAGCTATGAAAAATGTAAATGTTCCCTACCTCTTTGACCACAATAGCATCTAACTTTTTCCCCTCTAAATAAATGTTGAAGTTTCTGCTCTTCTCCTTGTCTTCCTCCACGGACATCACTAGATGTAGAGGTTTGAGTGAGCCCTGCTCAGCAGATACACATTAATTAAGTGCAGCGTTTCCCTGGCAGACGATTGGACCATGGAGCTCCTCTCCCAGTCTCTGATTTATGCCCAGTCCCAAGGACAATCTGTTTCTTGTGCACTGCGGCACAGCCGTCACAGCCAAGCCGCAGCATCTGCAGAAACAACAGCATCAAAAATCTAGAACAGCGTGAACTTTGCCACCAATCATGTCTCTATTTTTTTAAAATCAATTTCTCAGTGTGTTCAACAACGCTCAACTCCAAACAAGGTCAACAAACCTCAGTTGATGAAATTTTTTTTTTTTGGTATTTGGTATAATTTAATTCAGAATTTCATCTGTCTATTTAGTGTGGTGAGAACAGTGGGAAGAGTGAAGCCTTATGACCTAAAGTCTATTAAACACTGTACTGAGGACCTTGGAACCCCCTCAAGGACCTCTGAGGGTCCTCACACATCACTTTTGGAACAATTGATTGGAAACAAAAGGGCGAGCACTGATGTTTTAACTTGAAATTGAATGTTAAGCTTTGAGTGTTGTTCTTTGTGGCGCCTTCTGATAAACATCAGTGCCGCTGTTACAGGAAGCTTTTTTATCGAGAATGTCTCTTGTCTGAGCCACTCTAACTCGTGCCGTAAAATTTGATTTAGGCAGTTGAATGAATGCTGTGTCAGAAATCAAGGATGCACATGTTCAGTGTGTGCGTCTGTTGCTAAGTGAATGTTGTTGTACTGTCAGTTGCCCTTGCCGGTAACTTGAGTCACCCCTGTCCCCTCACTGATACTGCATTATTCACAGGACCTCAAGCATCCAGGAACGCACAGTGGCCAGGAGGCAGGAGGTCATATGATTACAATCCTAATCATTGTATGAAAATCAGAGCTGCGGTGTGAGCCATTTAGATGTTCTGGAGAGAGGAAGTGGCTTTGTGGTGCTAGCTGCTGGGAATTGTGGTCCTCTGAAAAAGTCAACCCTAAGAGGGGACTTAATGACTGCACTTCTGAAATTGATGAGAGTGTGTGTGTGTGTGTGCTTGTGTGAGTTGAGGAGAGGGTTGATTATGAGTGATGTTTTTGTAGACCTCTGTGGTGTGGCTGTTCCTCTGAACCTTTGCTTAGATTATATGTTTAGTCAAACGGTCTCAACAGTTCCGCGTCTAGAATATCCCAAATTCCTTCCAAGGCAAACCATTGCTTAATCTCAGAGTGAGCAACTATTTTATGAAGCGGCTCCAGAAAAGCCGACCAGGCTAGATAACAACCCTCATTCCTTCTTCTTATTTTGTCAGAAAAGTCCCCCCACTGTGGGACAAGCTTCGGTCTGCGCTGGCACCCAGATAAAACGGATCAGCTGGCATAGAAGAGGCGTCCATGTCCAATCTCCGTTTTGCTCTCCCCGACAGCGTTTTGTTATTAACTATCCACTCAGCCTGCTGTTGGGAAAGCGAAAGGAAGAGGAGGAGGAGGAGGAGGAGGAGGAGGAGGAGGAGGAGGGAGGGGGGGGAGGAGGAGGAGGAGGGGGGGGAGGGGGGGAGAGAGAGAGAGAGAGAGAGAGAGAGAACAAGCTGCCAAGTGAGCCAACATGCCACTCTCTCAAGGACGTTCACTCCTTTGACTGAGGACACCGCCGGTCGGACTGGAGTGTGTGTGCACGGGGCAGAAGGCGTCGGAGCCTTTGGGCCATTCCTCTGTGTGTTTTTTAGTTCCTAGCCACTATAACTGGGCAAATCCTAAGGCTTAAACCATCAGGGGGCCTCATTTAGGAGAAGAGCAAAAAGGCAAAGCAGCTCTTTGGCTGGGCTGAGCTGTGGCTTCCATTGCATAATGATGGGTCAGTAGTCAGTCATTAGCTAATGATGGTTAGCAGACCAGGAATTAAAACCCACTTAACGACTTAATAGATGCTCTTATGACCCCCATCGATGTGGTTATGTTACTATATTTCTGCAGAACAGATTCATATCTCACTATTCATAATGTTGCCTCATCCATTGAAGAGTCATTTTTAACAGCGGAACGCAGATGCGATCTGTGCCAGCGATGGAGACTCATTTGATGACTCATTTGATGAAGTCGAAGTTGATCCACAGATCAGATGAACAGATTATCTCAGAAACAAAGTGCCCTCAGATAAACCTGGTGCGCGGAGCTCTGTCCCTGCATTACATCCCTCTACTAGTCACGGGGATAGTCACTCATCCTGTCAGATTTTGTCAGTGCTCCAGTAGCCCGGCTCTGCTGACTGTCCCACGGCCCTCATGCTTGACACCTCAACAGAGGCTCCGAACAAAAAGCCCCGGTAGGATCCATTGACTCACAAAGAGAGGGAAGGAGCTTAAGTTGTAGCCTTTTTTTGAGTTGGAATTCTGCAGCCTTCTTTAGATACCAGTAATGAGAATTTGGCATTGCAGATAAAGACTTTGATTGATGTTCGGAAAGAGAAGTGGGCGAGGGGAAAAGGGAGCGAGAGAGAGAGAGAGAGAAAAAAAAAAGGCTCTCTATCATTGCAGAGGACAAGAACAAAATAACCGGGGAATGAAATAGTCGGGGGGGGAGGAAGAAAGACACATCACAGAGGTGGTGAGAGGCAGCAATGCCGCGGCGGTGCTAGGTGAACGACAGCGGATCAGATAGCAGCCGAGTCGTGGCGCCCCGGCTGAACCGCTCCTCCGCCGGGGCTGTCACAGCCACGGCTGAATACTGAAAGACACTATTGCATGTGCACACACATACAGTGCAGCACACGCACACTGCGCTGGCTCCGTAGCCTCTATGTCGGTCCAAGCGGAGGGTTCACGATTCAGTACGACCACGATACGATGTAATAAAGAAAAGTTCGACGACAACAAATTCTGACTGTGCGGAATTCTCTTTATTTCTGAGCCACAAATCTTTCTAGCGATGGCATCGGCTTGCTAGAATGTAAACAACAATTTAAAAATGTCATTACAAATTGTAAATAATAGAATTTGGATGGAGAGCTTGTGAACTTGTCTCATTTGTGATTACTACAGCAGAATAAAATGGAGCTAATATCGCGATTCATTTTTCTGTCCTACGATACGTACTGTCACATTTTTGTATCGCGATATATTGAATTTCGATATATATTGTCCCATCCCTACCGACCGTACTTCAGTCCTCCGTTTCTTTTCCCTCCACATCCGTCAGTCCTGGGCCTGCTGTAATTGCGAACATCAAACCGGTGGTCATGGCGCGTTAAAAGGCGAGAGAAGCGCGGCGGTGACTGCGGGAACACGCGTGCTCATTAAACCTTCACCGGATAAAGGTTAAAACCAAAATCACCACCGCCCTCCCCCATTTCGGCCGTCACCCTCTGTCTTTCTGTCTGTCCCTGTCTCTCTCTCTCCTTCTTTTCATCCTCCACTCTATCGCTCGCTCTCTCTCTCATGCGTCGCCCGTCCCCCTCTGTCTCTACCGCCTCCGCCGCCTGATGCACCGCTGACAGGGCAGAGAAAACAGTGTAATGGTGTGTATAATTCCAAAATGGTTTCCGTAATTAAATAGCGTCTTGACACTAATTAGTTCGAGCTGTTGATAATACAGCCACCCCAAATCCTTTCGAAATGCCTTCTATTTAATTAACCAAATGGATTGATAAATAAGGAGCCGGTTGCTGCCCCCCACCCCCCTGCTGTGCATTAGTTAACCAGTTCCCCCCTCCTAAACCAGCTCTTCCTGATGCTCCCTAGTGGCTGGCGGGTGGCACTTTGCTCATCATGGGTGCTGCTATACTGCCCATAGCTTTTGCTCTGTGGTTAGATGGTTAGATATGTTAGCTATAGAATTGCTCTATGATCTGTTAGTGATATGAAATCATGGGGTTTAGTTCCTGGCCACAGAGCAAATAGTGAACAGTGACATGGGGTCAATGCCCTTTCAATTCACTCTATTCAAAATGTAAATCGAAACCGCAAATCACAAAATAACGATTGAGTCTTCATTTTTAATAGTTCCTTTACAGATGGCATATAAAAACCTTTTCATAGCAAAATATTTTCCAGATTGTAATGTTTTTTTGAAGAGCGAGCAAGGCACAGGCCCTTGTCCTTCACCCCAGCATGCCTCTGTCGATATCTTTTTCTCTACCTCTGTGCTCTCTCTTTCCCTGTCTTTTGTCTGTGTTTCCATCTGTCAGTCTTACCCCCCACACCTCTTTCTCCCTTTCTCTCTTTCTCTCCCCCCTCCCCTCTCCCTTTCATCCCCTCTTTCCCTCCCTACCGTCTTGCCTCTCATCTTAGAGATTCAGATCACGGCTACTTCTGAGGTACGGCTCGGCTCTTGACACGCTTGACCTTTCAACCGCTCTGCTCTGGAGCGGCTCCGTCTCCGAGCCCCCTCTCTGCTCGCTACGCTGCTACACAGGCTGATCATTGTACGTTATACCTGGCTGGTGCATTGCTTTGCTGCCGCTGTGGATCAAAAACCTCCTCTAAGTGAATGGGAGTGAATGATTCCTCACTCTGAGTAAGTTAATAAACCCGAGTAATTTTTCCCTCCCTCCCCGTTGCATTAAAATGAAGTCATTTGTGCTATTTTTCCCGTCGTATAATTAGACTAGGCAGTTCTCCATGCAGCCCACTCTGTCTCTGGAGCTGAGGCGAAGCAGCAGGGGTCCCCCAGGCTGCTACTAGGTACCGCTACACCCTGCTGTATGGGGTGAAATATGACTGCATTACTGAAGCAACAGCAACCCCCCCCCCCCCCTCTCTCTCTCTCTGAAAAATCCTCTGTGTCTCTCATCCCAGCTCTGCAGCCCACGGCACACTGTCAGTCTTAGTTATAATTCCAGATGGTAATTGATTTGCAGCAATAGTGCACAGTGCAACATAAATTAAAGCAACTTACCACAGTGCCTCGGCTCGGGCCCGAGCGGCAGAGGAGCAGCGTACATTCCTCCTCTGCGACGGATGATCTTAGACAGGTGTTGGAGGCGCCCGGGAATGTCGGACCAAATGTCTCACCCACATGACGAGTGTTGTGAGCTGTTTGTTTGTGGGGGATGTGTTGCAAAGACGGCGTCTTTTGTTCAGCACTGCTATGGAGCCTACACAGAGTGCCACATACCCGAAGGACACTTGTCTTAAGCTTGTCTTACCCACAAGAAGCTTAGCATCGAGGATGTTATTGTATCTTAAAGGGAAAAAGCTGTGGCTGAACAATACCCACAGGAGACTAGATTACTATTACTGGGTATCCATTCTGTCTGATGGCTATTGACTGAAGTCCAGTGCAGCCTGCTCTATCCCATTGCCCCAGAGAGTGAGGTGTGATTAACGATGGTGAGGTAATGACTGGCATCCATCAGCATCTAGTTAGCATAGTCAAGTAAAGAAGCTAGATGAGGGCAGCAATAACCAAGCTCCAAGGTGATGGAGTTATTGCCCTCCTGGTCTCCCATGGAGCACTGTCATTACTTCAGCACACACACAGACACACACACGCACACACACACACGCAAATGCATGCATAGTCATGTCATACGCCTACACACACCTTCCCGTAAGCCGGTATGCTCATATGCTCTACTATAAACATATAAGCAAGCATTTATGAGGGGCATAAAACAAGCTGTTACACCATGCTGTGTGATTTATAGCTGGATGTCTCTGTCAGGGATCTGGTGCCGACTACATGGGAAGTAGATGGGCTGTCAGGTATGTGCTCCCTAATTCACAAAGGTCATGTTCCTGGAATGAGAAACAGACTTTGCAGACGCTGTTTTCAGAACTCATCCCTCGCCTCATTACGCGAAGAACCCATCAAACCGCACTTCCACTCAACATTGATCTTAATGACACATCCAAGATATCGCTAATGTAGCTGTGTGTGGAATTATTAAAAATGAACACTGCCTTGCTTGGAGCAATCTGATTCTTTTGGGGTTTTTTTGTTGGGGGGTGTGTGTCCACTTGAATATTTGGAATGTGTGGAGAATTTCAGAATGCGGAGGGGCTGTTCCTTCCTGCTGCGGTTTTCTGCATGCCTCAGTCTTGCTCAGACCAGTTTAGGTTTCAGCGTGCAGTGGAAAGGCGCAGGGACACATACTTCACACCCTCAAGCCTTTGTTGATGAGGACGGCCTAGTGGAAGAGGTCAAGGGTCAGCTATCCCGGGAGCAACAGGGTGATAATGAAATCTGGCCAGCTGAAATGGCAGCTGGGAAATTTAGCGAGCCGACTGCCTCTGTCGCCAGTCAATGAAAAGATGCTGCACACAGCAACAACACGTGTCAGGCTTATGACACATTCCATCAGAAGAGGTCCCCCATGCTTTTTAACTGTACATGGATATATATATGTGCAAACACAGCATATTAAATGTATTCCCAGTCCAGGTGTGCCATTTCTATGCGGCGAGAGTAAATATGAAGTGATATGACTAATACTGAGGGGTTAAGATGGCTTTCTCTGAATTACTGATTATATTTGGAGATCATAGTAGGGGATTATCCCAGCTGGTGTGTGTACATATACCTTAGCTGTATGCTCCTTGCCTGTCTGCCCCCTGCTGTACAGCTACCATCATGAACACATCTCTCCTTCGCTCCTGGCTGGGTCTCTAAACTGTAGTTCATTGCTCCTATCTTTCCCGCAGCAAACCAGGTCCTGAGGCTGAACTCTGGGTCTAAATCTCCCCCTGAACTCCCAAAAGAGCCGCTGTTGCATTGGAAATGGATATTATGTCTCTCACAGACACAACAGATCCTAACCTCAGAATAAACAGGTGGCTGTCTTGTTGATCTCCTGCTCTCTGCGCTTTCACTAATATGACTTTAAGCTACAGCGATGCCCACAGACTGTGATGCACATCCACATCTCAGGCGCTGGTTGCATCAGCTGTGCGGAAGTTCAAACTTAGCCTAGTTATATAATGGTTATTACGTCCTGAATTGTGCAATACTAAAATAGAAGCATGATACTTGGGGTTACACTAACCCCAAGTATCAACAATATAGCCAGGCTAACCCTCAGGCAAGTGTAAATGATGCACAGCAACGCATTGAATGTTTCCCCCCATGCAGTATTATATAATTTTTTACAACTGTAACATCATTTTGCAGCTCAGTGATTCAGAAGTGATTTAACAGTATTAAAGTCAATCTAGTGAACTACAATGCCAAGGTGCGCATACTTTTCAGCATGCTAGTGTGCATGTCTACCATTATAGTAGAATTATGTATTTGCTCACTGGCTGACTGCTCGTCATACTGTTATGGCCTTTCAGACTTTCCATTCAGATTCAGTAAAATGCTTGCTACAAACTGGCTGCTAAGCCTCTAGCAGGGAATTCACGCCCTAACTTAGGGACAAACATAATGCTGAAACAGAGTCCAGAGGCATAACAGGCCCAGATGGCTGTGATTAGGTGGAGTGGACCTGTAAAACGAGAAAACAAAGGCTGAAGGAATGATAAAAAGCCCTGGAGGAATGAAGAGGAGGAGGAAGAGAATGAGGTCGGCCTGTACTGACACCGAGAATACCGGATCCTGCTTTAGAGAGAAACACACAGGGTCCAAGGAGAGGTTGTTAAAGCCATAGATAGCCATGGCTCTCATTATCTTATCTAGCAGACGCTTCTGATCACGAGTCCATCTGTGTTTTCAGTGTTGCTTCCGCAGCCAAGCTCATGCTGCTGTGTACTCCTTCCTCTGTGATGTGATAGTTTTGAAGTGAACCACAGTGGCGAAATGTAATTAACTAAAGACCTTGGGAGGAGATGTCTTGCCGCTTTGTGATGAGCGCTATGTCTCCTTTAACCCTGGCTGTGCGAGATCACATCAGTGGAGAATTGCCACGTGCACACACACATGCACACACACACACACACACACACACTAATTCCCCTATCTTAATTTCAGTGAGCCCCGACTGTTGGCTTCTCTTCTCCCCACCCTCCCCCCGACTCAGTGAATGAGAACAGTGAGCGTGGCCACTAAACGTCACTTTGAACATAAGGCTTTCTGTTTGGCATTGTGGGCTCGTGCATACAATAGCCAGCCAACGGGACAGATGGACCGGTCTGATAGCGTATCCATCACGTCCACTTCAAAAGGCCAGCGCAGTATCTGGACACTCGGGTCCTGTTTGGCTGAGCAGCCTGGCTCGTATGGGCCAGCCACTCTGCCGACAGCTTGTCAATAGGCTGAGTTCCTGGAAAGAGCGGGTTGACAGGCCTTTGAGTGAGCCCCCAGCAGAGCTGTCCCAGGAGAGAGGAGGGCAATGGGTGGACAGCCACTCAATAACAGTTCACCTGGAGCCATGCAGAGATAGCTCAGAGGGGTACGGGTGGGCAGCTGGATAGAGACTCAGGTATGGCAGATGTTGAGCCTCAACTCCAGGTTGGCATGTCCAAGTGTAACAACAGGCTCAGTAATAAATGCGTTTCAAACTGGGCTTGGACTGTGAACAAGGAACTCATATGTATTCAAATAACTTCATACATCCACAGTGTTGGATTTAATCTGATTTCAAGCATTTGCCACCAGCCATTGCTGTTATCATGTCCCAGCTCTCCTGGAGAAACCCTTAAATACAGGTTGCTACGCAGTCAAAACAGTTTATCATCGGTTTGGAGCCCACAGAGACAAACAGTCCCTCACACCTTTTGATCAAAAAAGATCTGTCTGTACTTTCTCCTAACTCTCTCTCCCCAATCTCCTCCGAGAGGCTTAAAGCTTCTATTTATTCCTGGTGGTTCATTTGAGCTTAATCACATCGCACCAACCAGCAGCCACCTGGGGACGGGCAGAATTAATGAGTGTGAGGGACGGCCAGCAGATGGATGGGGGACCAAGGGCCCCGCTAGGAGTGTGCAGAGAACGCCTGCTGGTTAAAGAAAAAAAATCTCTCCCTCCCCAGTCAGTCACACTGAAAGTAATGAGAGGGAGAGGCTGTCTGCAGGCTGACTGATTGTTCCGAGCTGTCCACACCTCAGAGAAAGTCTACAGAAACCCTCAGGGCGCTGTGAAAGCCGGCGTCTAATATCCATCTCCGTAGTGGGAGTTAAGACGCAAAGCCAAACTACGTAATGAAACATGATGGAAATAAGGATGAACCTGTCTGGTTCAGACGGGGGTCACAACCCAAGGGCTGAGCAAGGCGGAGATGGCAACTCTGTATGCATGATGCATAATGCTTATTGTCCTTGATGGTGCAAGGATACATACACTCCGCTAAAACACCACTAATCCCCGGTCTCACATCTCTGCTTTTTATAGAATGAGGGATTGAAAACTAATTCTGTCATCTTAGAAAAAAGATAGCAGGTCTTCTCTCTCATAACCCAGTATCCCACCCCAGAGGGCTGTATTTGAGTCTGATGGGTGACAAGGGGAGGTAAATGCAGCTGATCTACAGCACTGTATAATTTCACTGTGGTGAATACTCGTAATTAGTTGTTAAAATTTGTTGGCAACAAATGGAGGTCATGTTATCTGCCCTTCCTCTTTGATTGCAGTTTGTGGCACACAGACGGCTCTTAGCCTCCCGGAGGTATAATTATTACCTTGTCCAAAAGGAGTTCCAGCCCTAAATTAAGTCGCCTAACAGCATCGCCACGTGAATATCATATGGTATGACTCACAGTACGGCTTGGTGGTTTGCTCTTTGTGTTTTTGAAAGTGGGAACTATGCAAGTTATGACACAGCAGTATAGAGTAGCTTATGTTTCACTATAGACAGTTCCTTATTGTTGGTGCACTGTAGGCTATTAATAGAAAAATAGAAAATAGAGCAACTATACATTGTGCCTCTCCTTTATGTGTTTCTCCATAGTAAGAATAACTTGGTGTTTTCAAGGATTAGCCTGAACACTCGGTGTTCTCAAGGCAGCTGTTTTTTTATAGTCTGTAATGTTTTTGATGACATGGACTATACAGGCCACTTTTATTACTGCATCTGTACATTCTAATACATGTTATTGTGTAGGCTCGTGCAGCCTGCCAATTTACACTATTGAATATGAATAGTGTTTGTTTTGCTGTGCTAATAGGATTCACAGAACCTGTTTGTGTCTGTCTTCCCGAGTCTCTATATCTATCCACCTCACGGTCTGTGCACACATGGCAGATCTCGGCAGATTTCAAGTCAAAGGAAGCAGAGTCCATTTGAAGTCCTTTTTATCATAATGTTGTATGGATTTTTTTTCCTTCAGACAGCACCAGTAGATATTTTATTCTCCTTCATAAATTGAGGAAGCAGTGGGCATTGCTCTCTTGTGGCATGCAGAATGAAGACAACTTACTCAGAATTGAAGTCAAACCAAGCCAAATTTCATCATTATGAGTTTAATCTGTCCCACCTCAGTATCCCTGATAAGGCCTGTGTGTCTGTGTGTGTGTGTGTGTGTGTGTGTGTGCATGTGTGTGTGTGTGCGTGTGTGTACATTCACTGTACAAAAAAGGGAAGATAGGCTAGTGCAAAGACAGCTGCATTGTGTTGATCATTGACAATATTTTCCTTTTCTCCTTCTTTTCCATGTGGATCCTCTGCTGTCCATCACATCAACATTGGATGTGACCACCTCAGGTAAGAAAACAGTATCCTACGCCCTTGTTCACCTGCTCAAATGTACATGATGCTGCTGTGTTTTTCTTTTAACAAAGTCAATTGAAAAAGAACTGCAATCCATTCATAAGAGTGAAAAGGTGTCAGGTACTTATGTCTGATACGGCCTTGTTTGCAGCCTAACACAGCACAGCATACACACCTAGCACAGCAAGAATTGAGTCAAGTTTGAACGGAGCCTGGTTTTGTCACGACTCTGCACTCTTAGCCCTTTCTCCTCTCTTCGCGCATCTGTGTGTTCTCTTCGTATGGAACAATGAGTTTCCTCACATTCCCCTTATATCCTTGGCCAGAGCAATGACCCAAGAATGAATTGAATCTCAGCAATAATAGGCAGTGTTTTCATCCCTTTTCAGTGTGAGTGCAGAACCCACTTTGGCTCAGTTTGTGATGGTTTGGCTTATTTTCTTCATTTCCACCCCTCTCTCTGCCCCTTAAAAGCCAGTAGATGCTTTTTTGTAAGTAGGTTAACTCAGCATGCCCACCTCTGTGAGCTGCGGTGCCGTGCTGTAAATGGCTCCGTCCCTGGAGAAACGTCCTGTAAGGTCCTGTAGTGACACGGCTGTCCGGAGCCGAACATTGGTGACCTGTCACAGCACCCGCTGTGTCTCCTGAGAGGAAAATGGAGTAAAAGTCTCCGCAGGCCACCTCAGCCCGCTGCTCCGGAGACAGCTAGGGGTGTGCGATCCCTGACTGCTCTGTGACCTGTCTCCGACCCGCCGTGTCAAACCACTCCTGGTCCTGTCAGTGGGGCGCGGAGACCGGCAGGCTGCAGACCCCAGAGAGAGGCTCTCAGCCCTGGGGGAACAAGTGAGTAGGGGGCGGGGGGGGGGGGGTTGCTGTCTTCCAGAATTCCAGCATGCCTGGAGATACTGTATAGAAAGGCCTGTTGCAGCTGCTCACACCTAAGCACCCCCACTATCAGGGCGCTGTGCAAAGTGGTGCCAGCTTTCAAGGACAGACAGAAGTTAACACGGCTTCTCTACGTGCAGCCAGGCTGTCTGATTGGCCTCAAGTACACTAACTACAGCCTCTCCACTGTGTATAAGTATATGCACTCCAGCATCAATCATGCTGTCATAATACAACCAGGGAAATTAGGCCATATGGCTGTATATTATCAAGTCCTCGGTAATGGTAATGGTTTGTCCTTGTGTTTTTTTCTGTGCCACTGTTTAGATGTTACTGATCATTAATGCGGACAGGTTGGAGCATCACTTTGTCGCCTGTTGCTTTAACAGCATTAAGAGTAATTTTGTAATCCTCTAAATTCTCTGCGGGTGCAGTAAGGGGGCTCTTACACCCCATGTTTTATTTATTCATTTTCCTTAACGGCAAGTAAACTAGGCACAAAAGCCAGTTGTTAGTGCTGTTATTGAGTTGGAAAGCAACACAGATGTGTGTGAGAAAATGCGATACCTCTTGAAAGAGGGCTGAAAGAGATGAAATTGTCCAGTGTGATGGTGTTTTGCAAGTCATTACAATCTTTTGCATCATCATGGAACTGAAATGAGCTGCATCTCAGGGAAAGTGTCGGCTCTGGGGGACTTGAGGAACGCAAAGCTCCCCTAAGTTAAAAAGTTTAACTGTTTAAGACCATTTAATGCTATGTCACTGTAATTACACATTAATCAAGTCATAGTTGCCCTGCTTGAGGCGGTCTAAGAAGCCTTCAGTCACACAGCGACAGCCCATGTATTCCCAACAGAATGAGGAACGGCGTCTGACGCTGCTTTCCCTTCTCGACAAAACAACCCGCACAGTGTATCTGCACAGTCACCAGGGCTGAAATCCCCAGAAGGCATCAGGAAGATTGATGCTTCTCTCTGCTCTGATTGCCTTCCTCGTTTTCTCCCCTCCCATCTCTCCATCCACGCTTCTTTATCGTCCTACCGTACAACTCTGAGGCCCGAACGGAGCCTGCTGGTGGAAAAGACAATCTACTGAAGCCATTCAGATGCTAATTTGACGTCACTACTCCGTGGTACTGCAAGGCGCCGCCGCTGTCCTTGGCAAATGACTGAAGGCTACCATTTCTCAATTATGTAGGCAGTCGGCTTTAACTTCTGTATTGTGACTTCCCCTCTTCCTTTCCCTTTGTCTGTCTCTTTGTCTTTGTCTGTTTCTCTGTGCCGTCAGACAGCTTTGCAGCATAAGTGAACTTCTTGCTCTGTGTGCGCTGCATCTAATATTTATATGGAGTATGAAGGCGGATGGCATGCCAAGTGAGCCAAACGGCGCCTGCGAAAGCCAGTGGAGTCTTGATTGAATATGCAGTGTTGGGAGGCTGGATCTGACACACGGTGATATCATGGAACTGAAGATGCAAATCTTTGATCCCCCCTCCTCCCCACCTCTGTGTGTTTTCCATTCTTCTTCATTATTATTCTCATTCAAAGGAACCCTACAGCGAGCTGCATCCAATACGGGCTGTCGTTCCAACATTTATCCTCGAATTCAATTACTGTTTTGCCTTTTTTCCCTTCCTTTCTTGCTCTCCCTCACCCAAAACCTTGAAACCACTTTTATCATTTTTCATAACAATGTCCCAATATCATAAATCCGAGCCTATGTTCATTTCACACTATGCTCAGGATGATTGTGCCAGGGGCAGGAGAAGCGGACAGATATAACTGGCATCAATCACAGGCTGGTTCAGCACTCGTTTTGCCCTCAGACAAAGTGCATTTAGAGGAGAGCAATGCTGCTGCTCCTTCAGTTGTTAGTGTTTACCACCTGTGTCTATCTGTCTTTTAAAGCAGGCTTTTTTTATCCATTGTGCTTTATCAATCTGAGGAAGGCTGAGAGAGCTGTCTTTTTGCTTGTTTCTTATCTGACCCAGGGGTTATAAAATAAGACGTCTATCACTGTTAATGAACCTGTCAATAAGACAGGTTTTTAGTATTTTATTTATTTATTTATTTTTAAAATCATACCATTCTGGAGCTGCATTTTTACTTTTGAAAAACAGATTGGCTTGGAGACATCTTGAGATCCAGTTGTGAGAAAAAGTTTGTGAACCTTTGGGAATTACCTTGGATTCCTGCAGTAATTGCTCCCAAAATGTGGTCTGATTTTGCCCGTCGTAATAGCAGATAAACACCTTCTGAATGCACAAATAACACAGAAACAATTGTACTTTTTCATGTCTTTGTTGAAGACATTGTTTAAGCATTGACAGCCTTGAATGGAAAAAAAAAATATGAACCTTTAGGTTTAGGAAGTAGGGTAGAATCTCCTTAACAGCCTCAAACAAACGACTCCTGTAGCTGCTGACCAGACCTGCACAATGGTTAAGAGGTATTTTGAACCATTCCTCTTCACAGAACAGTTTAAGTACCTTGACATTTTTGGGATGCCTTGCATGGGTGGCTTGCTTCAGCTCATGCCACAGTAGGGGTATCGATACTGGAATATATCGTCATACTTCCTCTCGCGATACGTTATCGATACACTGGCACCAAATATCGATATTTTTATTAAAACATGCGGGCGCTCTAAACGGATTCCCCCGCATTAAGCCTGTTACCATTTTGACTTATCAGAGTCACTACTTAATGACTCCTCGCGGTGGCGCTTATCAAATGATAAGCGCCACTTATCGCCATTTTTTTTTTTTTCCAAGAGCAGTGATTTCCTCTGCAGTGTCCTTTCCATGAACACCGCTCTTGTTCAATGTTTTTCTTTTTGAGGACTCATGAAAACAGACATTAGCAAGTGCAAGAGATGCCCGCAGATCCTTAGTTGTTACCCTTGAGGTCTTTGTCACCTCCTTGAGCATTGTGCAGCACTCTTGCAGTGATCTTTGCAGAACACTTTGCTGAATTTCTTCCATTTGTTCCATTTATTTGCCTGACTTTGCTTGACTGATGGAGGCCCAAGTCTTCAGAGATAGTGAAATAAACCATACATTAAACAGAGCGCCAGTTCTCACTGGCAGGTCCGGCAACTTTCATCTTAAACCAGGGCCTGGCAACGACCCTGGTTTATACCCTGCCAGCCCACATAAGGTTTCATCATCTCTGTGTTTTGCATAGTATTTGATCTAAAGATGGTGAGCGAAGTCACAGCAGCCCTGAGGACTGAGCGGAGACAATTAGTTAAAAGTCTTTAACACAACAGTGAGTGATGCTTCAATCCTAGCCGGGCTGTATGATGAATACTGGCCTGTTGCGTAATGGCATTTCCTTCACCGCCTCTAATGGATAATTGAAAATGTATTTATTCCTTTGAATTAGCGCCTGCTCTCAGCTTTCCCTCCCTGCCTATTAAGGAGATTGGCTGTGAGCCTTTAACTTTGTCTGTCCACTTGTGAGTGAAAAAAATATAATCACTGTTGGCACGGGTTCACGCCGACTTCATGATTAAATGGCAGAATATCACTGAAGGGCAAAACTTGGATCTCTGCACATGCTCAATGGCATCTCCCAAGAGGGGCTTTAGCAGATTAGCATGACCAGCTTTGCTTTGGCCAGAGGCTGCTCTGTTCCAGGTAATTTAGCGTGGTGCTGAACCATAACAACTATTGCTATTTAGGAATTGTGCCCCAAATGATTTCGATATTCATCATTTGTATCATCATTGTCTGTAAAAATGCTGAGTCATTCTACATTACAAACAATACCTCTCTTATAGTATCTGACAATGCAGCAGTTCAATTCAGCAGAACAAATTTCCTTTTTAATTGCTTTTTTCTCATGCCTTTCTCTTCACTGTAGATGCTGTTTCAAATGGCAGGAGTGCTAGAGTTGCACACATCATAACCTGACCCTGTGTCTCACAAATTAGGGCTGCTTTTTTCCTGGTTAACATTTTCTAAGGCAAAGATGCCCCTCTCCCCGCCTCCTCCCCTCCCTTGCTACCTACTGTATGTTAACCAGGGCGAGGTAGCACAAGGTGTTGAGTGGAACAGATGTCATTATGCATGCTTCTCTAGCTTAGCTAATCACAGGCGCCACCTGGGTGTGCTGATTGCTATTAATCTGCTATTGTAATTGAAAATCAGGGGTTGCACCGCAACGGCATGCTGTCTCTCCATCGGCCCTAATAGATTCCTTACGCCTGCTTCCTGACAGGCTCTTCACTCACACCAGGAGACGGTAATATAGCATCGACCCCTGAGGCGGCAAGCTATGGTAATGTTTGCTTATGATTGACAGAATTATGATTCAGACCATCTATTTCTACCGCGGTGCTGTTTAATCTCTGTGATTATTTTACAATTGATACAGAAGCGTAAACGCAGGGAGCGGCATTTTCAGCCAGGCAGCGGTGGTCTAGTGCTGAATACATATACTCTTTCCCAAGGAGATGTGACTGCAGCACATGCATGACATACAGCATGACCCCCACCTCTGCTGTTTGGTTATGAATATGAAGTGTTTTTTTTATTCTTTTCCAGCGGCGTGTCTAGTAATTGATAGTGGTGGGGCTGTTGTGGCTGAAACACCATGAAATATTCTTTTTCATGAGCCGCAGCACAGCCTCACACAGCGTGGCATTTCTAGACAGAGAGTGTCAGCGTGTTACGGGTTTTTTGGTAAATGGAGACAAAAAGTCTTTTTTTTTTTTTTCAAATGCTGTTTAGTTGCCACTCTCTCTCAAAGGTGGCATGGTTGAGAGCTATTGCTTGCTTGTTTGTTGTGACTGCCGAATTCTCGCTGCAGATTCCCCTAATCCCATCTCACGTAAAACCTCTAGAACATGCGGACCCTCCAGGTGGGGTGTTATACCTGCTAAAGGGAAACCCCCATCACCCCCTGAAAGACGCCCTGACTCTCATTCCCCTGCCAGCTCTCTTGCTCCTTCTCCCATTGATAATCCTGTTCAGCAATATTCTCAGGGAAAGCGGATTATCGTGCCTAGCGGTATGAATTTCTCTGCAGTTGTATCTCACAGTTAATTAAATTTATCATTGTCTTCCGAATGGCTGGCATCCTCGTTCTCTCACTCTCGCTGGGATATGTGCTCCAATAAAGGGGCGTCCGGTTTGAGTAATTAAGCCTAATGGATTCTCCTCACCCTTAATCTGTTCATCCTCCTCTGTGTGTGTGTGTGTGTGTGTGTGTATGTGTGCGCATGTATCCGTAACTTCATGTTCTGTTGTGTATTTGTGTCTGTGTATGTGCGCATGCATGTGACTGTGACACATGAATAATGATCCCTTTCTCCCATTATGTAAGATGTTGAAAGCACACACACACACACACACACACACACACACCTCTACAGAACACTCTGTAATGTCCTCACTAGCAGCCCCCCTTATGAAACACTATGAAATATTCTTTTTCATGAGCGACAACGCAGCCCTGCACAGCGTGACATTTCTAGGCAGACAGTGCCATTGTTTTAAGCATTTCCTGTTAAGTGGAGACAAAAAAAACAAAAAGAAATGCCATCTAGTTGCCACTCTCCCACTCTCAGGTGGCATGGCAGAAAACCATTGTTTGTGAACTTCTTTCTTTTTCCCACAGATGGACCCTATAAACTTTGATAACCCAAAGTCTTCTCTACCTTTTTGCGGCCTTGTCTAACTTGTAAGCTAAGTATAATAACATAACATTTTTCTTCAAAAGAAATCCCTGCATTCATAGTACACTACAATAACTCAGCACCCATAAACCAGTGATTTTGAGGTAGGTGAGATCCGCTTGAACAGCACACTTTTGTGTATGCAAAAGCCACCGCCGTCACACTCCTCCTCTCTCCTCCTCCAATGCTGCCAGCCCTGAACCTTTATTTTTTGTTATTTTTTATACCACTAGACATAAGAGTAGGGCTGTTTTGTTGCATAGTGAGACACACTTCTCCTCGCTAAGAGATGGCAAGGCTTTCAGCTGTCAAAGGGAGCCTCAAGGAGTGTGTGAGGAGAGCACAAAAGAGCCAAGAAACTCTCCTCTCCGAATGCACCGTGGCGCACCTCCAAATCTCACGGCTCAGGCTCTGTGGTTTACTCGGTGTGTGTGTGTGTGTGTGTGTGTGTGTGTGTGTGTGAGGGGGGGGAGGAGGTGAAGATGGACACAAGTGCACACCTACACATGGAGCTGTACACACTCCCCCCTAGCGCGGTGTCAAGTGGACAAATCTGAGCATGCATAAACAGGCATTGTTCCCTCTTACCCTCGTCCTGCCTCTCTTTCTTCTCCTCCTCTCCCTCCCCTCCTACATTCCCGGCCTTGTACTAACCCGTGCGTATTGAATTCTTCTTATTTCCCCGTGTGCTACAGTACGGCACATTGCTACGTTTAATGGATCAGAAGAGCATCTGTGGCAAAATAACCTAGGTAATTATCAGCGAGTGAGTCAATGGGAGTGAGTCAATGTGTTTGCGGTCAGGGGTGATTATGTCCTCAAGCATTTATTGACGTTTCAATATGTCTGTGAAATAATAGCTCTGCGTGTTTGTATGTATGTTTGGGTCGTGTTTGGTGGCAGGGGGTGTTTCTCTTAATGCCGGTGCCACTGACCCGGTTCAGTTTTTATTAGGCCCACTCAGAGATCTGGTTTGGCCCTTTGCCACATTCCTTCGTCATGATCGAAACTTACCCCCTGCTTCTTTTAGGTTAAGCTCTTAAGCTCTGACCCATCCTCTCTGTGCGTGTGTGTGTGTGTGTGCGCCAGTATAAATATGAGCAAAACTCTGTGAGTCAGTGTTTCACCAAGCTGGAACCATGTCACACATGGAACGAATCAGTCTCAAAACAGAAAAAGAAAAAAGCAGACCTCTGGATTGAATGCTCCAGCAAGCTATCTCTCTGACATCATACTAATAACAAAGACCTATAGACCAACAGGGAGAGGACTCGCCTCTATTAGATCAGCTCTGACTGGCTCGGTCCCTGAGCAATACAACGCCATGACTCACCCTCTCAGCCTGGGTGTCATTACCCCCACGCTCTCTGTACACACTGTTCATAGTTGACAGAAAGCCATTATATTTTCAAGATGCTAATAAAGCAACTTGGCCATGGGTCTAGAAAATCTGCGCGGCGTCCTGGTGGGATATAGTCACCGCCCCTCTATGTGCTGCTGCAACACACCCAATAGGGAATAGGTGTAAAAACTGTATGCATGTATGTTATCTCTCTGTCTGACACTTACCTACACATACACACACGCACGCTGTGCTCCTTCCACATACTCTGCAGTGTTTACAGAGAGGGTGTTGGCTGACTCAGTCAAACTCTATCTCTACCCATCTCATAACATCAGCGCGCACACAGATGTTCGTTTCGATTCGCTCCAGTTCACTCCCCCAGCCTCATCCGTCAGTCCGTCGGCCATGTGGAAGGATTTATTTATTAAACACAGCTAACGTCTGCTGTGTAAGATTGGAAGAATACAGATTTCAATCTTCAGAGAAAGCCTCAAAAACAGCATGTGGTAAACATTCGGTTGACATTCAGTGGTCGTAAGGAGGTTTTCCTCTGATTTTTTTCCCCGTTTCTAGTCTCTGGCGTCTGACTGCTAAAGCCTTTTCATCTGCTGTGAGTGACTGATCTGCTTGCCCTCTCCTCCCTGGGCTTCTGCCCGGCTTATTGAGCAGCCCCTTGCGTGTGCCTTCAAAGAGAAACAGATAAATCATGAACTAAATGTCAGTGTCCAGTGGCTGAGCAATGTCCGCAGGCTCCGCTAAGCTAAAGATACACCCCACCCCTCGCGCACGTGTGCACACATACATGCGCACACACATGTACCTCTGCATCCAAACCCTTGGACTGTAACCGTCCCGCACACATACACGCACACACCCCTCAATAAGAGTGATGTAGGGTGGACACAGGGCTGAAATGACTGAAGTCCAGCCAGCTAACTCATTTCAGTGATAGGACAGGAGCTTGCCCTGTGCCGGGGCCCGAGGCTGCTGCACATGATGGATGGATGTAATGTAGGAGAGTGGTTTCTCCGCACCCACACCATCCCGACTTGACCTCCTGGAGATGGACGACGTGGTGCCGGTGAGGGAGGTGTGTGTGTGTGAGTGTGAGAAAGTGTGGATTCACCATTCCCTGAACCTAGAATTGCTCATTAGCCACACCTACTAGCGATACCAGATTTCGAGGAAGCGGAGAGAATTGAGTGTTGGACGAGATTCATCACCCTGGGCCAGCGGAGGGTAGTTGTTGATGATCAAGTGTTACCAGCAGAGGGTCTAATAGTTGTTATTGCACACACTGTTCGAAACATACATTTATTGAATGAGTTTCCACAGTATGCGGTATATTGATCGATGTTTTCATTAACACGCCGTTACATGCAACTGAGAAAATGTACACATTCCATTATTTTGATGCATTCAGTCTTGCCTAGATGCAATGATGCATTCGCAGACATATGCAAATATCGCCCTCGTGTATGTGCCCGTGTCTGTGTGAGTCATGGATCCAGGCAGCATGGGGTCAGCCCGGCAACAAGCGATGCACACATCAAGTCGGCGACCGCGTCTCCTCAGGCTGTGCTTTCCAATACAATGCCTTCTGCTCGGTTGTGCACAGTCTTAGCACACGTGCAACATCGCTGCTGACTACCCAAGGCCTTACCCACACACACACACACACACACACACACACACACACACACATGCATGAGGCTTCCTATACCTCTTTACAGGTTACAAATTCCTCAGTCACTCCCGTTCCCACGTAATGAAATCTCTCACAAGACATTTCACACCGGCAAATATTGTGTTATTCCGCATTGTCGGCGTCACGTTACGTCGGCGATCTCTGATATACAACACTGTCACCTGGGTGTGTTTACAGGCCTTGTAGCGTCCTCTGTGGGTGAAACCATTCGCAGTGTTGATATGTGTATGAGAGAGAGAGGGGGGGGGGGGGGGGGGGGAAGCGGGAGAGAGAGAGTCCTTTTGTCATCCCCTGGGGTTCTCCCTGATGCATCGGGCGGCATATTGTCAGTGACAGCCCAAGTTATTGAGGCTAAGAGCGCATCACACTTTTCTTGCTCTGCAAAACCATAATCCACAGAGCTGGGGAAGCTATTACTGCTCCGGAGCATTCTGTTAGTAAGAAATCAAACTGTGGCCTTTCCTAACACCTTTCCCGTTGCCTCCCCTGTGTCGTCGCACATCCCCTTTCCAATGGATCATACAATTTTAGGAGAAGAGCGCTTACTATCGCTGTTTCCTATTGTTACGCCGCCTTTAGGAGATAAACATGGTTCATTGCTGTTGTTAATGCCAACTTCTGATCACAGATGTGCTGTATCTATACCGATGGGACTCTATCCATATGGTCTCTTTCTCTCTCACTTTCACCAGTCGTCCGCTGCTTTAATCCTCCTATCTATCTCCATATTGTTCCCCCCTCTCAGTTCCATCATTGGTACGCTGATTGAACTCTCCTTCCTGTCCCCGTGTTGTTTCTTTCTTTCTCTCTGATCCACTGCAGCGCTTTGTCTCCCACTCCATAGGACGTGATGTAAGGAGGAGATGTAAAGATCACTCTTACCACGGATAATGGAGATGGGGGGGGGGGGGTCGGGGAAAGATTGTTCTCGTCTTTGATCTCTCTCTGTCTCTCTTTCACTCTCTCTCCAAGCCAGCTATTGTGTGTGTGAGTGAGTGTGTGTTAGTGTGTGTGTGTGTTTGTATGCGCATGCACGTGCATGCATGCGTATTTGTGTGTGCCGTGTGTATAGGTGCGTGTGTTCGAACATGTGTGAATGTGACTGCGTGTATCTGTCTGTTTTTTTTTGTGTGGCATTTGTATTTGTGCGTGTGTGTGTGTGTGTGTGTGTGTGCAGATAGACAGAAGGAGATAGGGTTTCAAACCACAATGATGGCAAACAGCAGCAGGCCTTTGATGAGTCAGGGTGCAGTAGGGAGCCTCTTGTCTTTACATCACATCCAGACGGCCTCCACACAACAGATCAGCCAGACGAACAATGGAGCGAGGAGGAAGCGTGCGTGGAGGCTTAAATACACACACAAACACACACACACACACACACACACACACACACACACACACACACACTCCAGATGACCATTCACCGCCCCTCCTGTGTCCCACCGCATTGTGTTTGCATTTTTATGTAGCCGTTTTATCTCTGCGCCTCACAAGGGGGTTAACCTAGCTGTTAGAGTGTTAGAGCTATGCATTATGGAGTGGACTGGAGCTGCCGGGAGATTGGAGCCTGGAGATGAAAGAGAGATCGGTAGGTAAAAAAGACAGGAGAATAAGCCTAAAGATCCCTCATTAAAAATCTTGCTCTCTACCTTGTTCCATCTCCATCCTGTCTCCCCCCTCTCTCTCTCTCTCTCTCTCTCTCTCTCTCTCTCTCTCTCTCTCTCTCTCTCTCTCTCTCTCTCTCTCTCTCTCTCTCTCTCTCTCTCTCTCTCTCTCTCTCTCTCTCTCTCTCTCTCTCTCTCTCTCTCCTCTTCTGATCAAACTGCCTGGTGAGTCTGCAACTACATGCTTGAGCGATGCCCTCGGCGGTAGTGGACAACAGAGGTCTCCATGGCTCATTGCAGTCTGCCTCGCTGTTTTGACCTTGTTTTTCGTGGTGTTTGTTTGTTTCGTTTCTTCCCTTGCAATGAAAAGGCAAACGCCGCACCGTGGCCCACCGCAGCCGCAGCGCTCCACCCTCAGCGCAGGGTTCAACAGATTAACACACTGACAGACAGAACGTAGTATACTAAAAAAAAATCAGCGCTGATGGATGCCCACATTTTTAGCACGGGCAGCCCCGGTGGGAAACGAACCCCACTAACCCCGCCGGTGGCGGTGGGCGTGTCCGCTCAGCTGCGCGGGATCAGACGGGCTGCGGGGCAGAGCGGCGCTCACGGAAGTGGGTGGACATGGATGCTGGGTGAAGGAGCGGTTAATGTCATGGTCCGTCATGCTGCTCCGCATCACACAAAGTGGACAGGAGAGGGGAGAAGGCCCTGCCAGCTCAGGATGACCACAGGGTGGCTGTGACTGTTCTTTCACCTCTGCCTGCCCCGGCCAAGGATCCATAGAAGGGACGGACGAGAGAGGCTCGGCCTTAGCTTCGTTTCTGCTTTTGTTAAATGTCTTCCTCAAAGGCACAATAGGATTAGAAAGGACGATTTTGAGGTCACTTCTCACTGTCTGAAAAAAAATCACTTGATACTTTTGTCACATCAGTGTTTCCGTCAGGCATCAGTTGTTGTATTTGTGGTGGTAGGTGGGTTGGCAACAGGGGGTTGAGTGCCTTTTTATTCTTGTATTCTCTTATATTGTCAATATACAGTATAGGCTAATATCAATAAAGGATCCCATTACCTGGATGGCTGAACAATTATCTAATGTACTCCATTTTAAATAGTTCCATTTGTGAAACAAATAACTAACCTGTAAAGTACGTTGTGTCAAAGATAACATAACTTAACTAGAAATAACGCGGTTGTATGCCTCCGCCAATAAACTTTGTTTTATCATTGCAAGGACAGTCTTTATTTATTGAACATATATAATTAATGTGGTTATTAGGTCAACTTAAAGGATTTTGGTGTCTGCAAAAGTAAGTGACAGCACTTCCACCGTTTTTGTAGAATGACCCAAGATCGTTTTCTCAGCTACAGTGGTAAGTGAACAGTGAAGTTGACCTTTGAACTTTTGGATATAAAATGTCATCACTTCATTATTTTATCCTATTAGACATTTGTGTGAAATGTTTTCATAATTAGCGTATGAATTCTTGAGTTATGGCCAAAAACGTCTTTTCAAGGTCACAGTGACCTTGACCTTTGACCTTTGACCACCAAAATGTAATTAGTTCATCCTTGAGTCCAAGTAGACGTTTGTGCCAAATTTAAAGAAATTCCCTCAAGGCGTTCCTGAGATATCACGTTCATGAGAATGGGACGGACTTACGGACGGACAACCTGAAAACATAATGCCTCCAGCCTCGGCTGTCGCCGGCGCGGAGGCATAAAAATATAAACAGTGCTAAACTGTTCTGTTTGTTGCTTGCTTTTGTCTACAAGGTGAAGAATAGAAATGAGACCCCTTTTACAGAGAAATCTGCTTTTCTGCCCCTCTGCCCTGCTACATCTCTCTGTGCTGTCAGTCTCACCTGTATCTTTACATCGTTAAATTACTAGCCTTTGACATTATTATCTACTCTGTTTTACTGCTCAGCAGCTCCTCTGGTCCAGACTGTCCTGCTCCTCCTCAGGACAAGTCCTTTTCCCTCTTTGAAAATATTTTTCAATATTAATCTGGATTGAGGGAGCAAACATTCAGTGTCAGAGTTAAGAGATGATTTTTATGCAGGACAATGCTCCATCACATGCATCCAAGTACTCCACTGCGTGGCTAGCCAGCAAAGGCCTTAAAGATGACAGAATAATGACATGGCCCCCTTCCTCACCTGACCTAAACCCTATTGAGAACTTGTGGGCCCTTCTTAAGCGTGAGATTTACAGTGAGGGAAGACAATACACCTCTTTGAACAGCATTTGGGAGGCTGTGGTTGCTGCTGCACGAAAAGTTGATCATCAACAGATCAAGAAACTAACAGACTCCATGGATGGAAGGCTCATGACAGTTATTGAAAAGAAGAGTGGCTATATTGGTCACTGAATATTTGTTGAAATGTCAGGAGTGTTTATTTGTAAATTTTGAGTTGTTTATTTGTTATTCTTACTCTAATAAATGAAAATAAACAAGTGAGATGGGAAATTTTTAGTTTTTCATTTAGTTGCCTAATAATTCTGAACACTAATAGTTGCCTAATAATTGTGCACACATAGATATTCTCCTGAGAAAGCCAAAACTCACTTTTCCTTTGTTAAATACTCAGGTTTGAGGTTTATTAACATTTTGGATTGACTGAGAGCACTTTATTTGTTCAAAAATAAAATTACTCCTCAGGAATACAACTTGCCTAATAATTGTGCACGCAGTGTAGTAAGTAAAGTCTATGTGTGGGAAACACTGCACATGCAATTAGCCTACACAGTGACCGGTGAGGACGGGGTACCTTGAGTTAATGTGGGTTCAGTCTCTTTCAGCGGTAATCCGTCATACCCACCTACACACAGGCTGGCTGCTCTCAAGGTGTTAGTCAGATTGTCTGCACACCTACTCCAAGCATCAACTAAACAGGAGCGTACTAGCAAATGAGCCCAGATAGCAACAGCACTGAGCCAGTTTTATCTCAAACATGTAACTAATGGGTATTTAGTACAGTCAGCCAACAATAGCAGGCAAGCCATCCGGAGCCAGGAATATATTTCTGGATGCTGAGTACATTGGGACACCATCTGTGTTTATTGCCAAGTGCGCTGATGATTATCACATTGACTATAATTGGCCTGCAACATTAAGCCTGCACGCAAAGCGTTAGCAAACCCAATCCTTTCCATTATCTGCTAAAATACTTGATGTAGCTATTCTGTCAAGGGTGCAAGGCTAATGCCATTGTCCTTGTTTCACAGCAAAATGGAGAGGGAAAGATTCACTTCTGCTCTAGGGCCTCATCCCCTTCGATATCTGCGCTATAGATAGTACTTTTCCTAATGGCACGGTCTCATTGATACTTATGGCTTATGAGTTCTGTCATTAAACATGTTTAAAACAATGACTTTTGATTTAGAAGTTATTAAAGATCTAGGTTTCACTGCATATCACTAGAGCAGACATTAATTGGAGAAGTGGATGTTATGAAAGGAGGTCCCCAACCTGGTCATTGTCCCTTTCATAACCATAACACCCAGCTTGTGCAGACTGACCTCTCGTTGAGATATTGGCCCACTAATTGGATTTCTAGAAGAATGTATCTAACCTGAAGAGAGAGAAGGGCGATTGGGGTCATTGATTTCCTTCATGTACCATTTTTCATCCCAAAGCCTACCTCCATCTACAATTAATCTCCGGGGTCCATTTGCTCCTCTGCAGCGACTAATTGACTTCACACAGACTCCACTTTGCTGGCCAATTACAGCTCTCAGCCGAAGCAGTGGCAGTAGTAAGAGCAGCAGAGCTTGTCTCAGACAGGAAAACACTCCACACCTCTCACACCAGCCATGTTGAGAGAAGGGTTCTGGGCGGGGTGGGTGTAGTAGTTCCACCACTATCACATTTAGTGAACATGAGCAGGGGTTTGGAGAATGAGACCGCTGGTAGTGCAACCCGAATGCCTGTCTGTCTGTGTCTGCCGCTCGCTCTCTGGAAAGAAAACAATTGGTGCACCAGTCATGCCACAATTGTTAATGTTGATTGTCTCCCTGCCATTTTAAGAGGAAAGTGAAGATGCTGGATATTCCTTAGATGCCAATAAACTGTTGATTCTGTGTCTGCCTGTCAGACAGGGAATGAGGCAGGGCACCGTGATGCCCTGAGTTGCCAAATGGACTTAACAAGGTGGTAATTAGCGGATGGCAGGGTCTTTCTTTCTATATCCAGGGCCGGGCTTCTGTCATGGAATGGCCTCATTAGACGCCCACTGACAACCCTGCTGGTGACATCCCTGCATTGCTTCCGTGCTCATTTAGGAGAGGATTGTGTCTATGCAAGCCAACTGTAATTTAGCTGCCTGTTTACTTGGGTGCCTGAGAATATCTTTACTTTGATGGATCTTGTCAATTGTTTCTCTCCCAGTGAGGTGAGGCACACTGGTGTGCCAAGAAGCCAGCTCAGATGCAATTTGAGATTTAACGTGAGCATTTTTGGCAAATAAGTTCTCGTGCCAACAGGGGAATATGACGATTGCTACAGGTTTCACCTGTGCGCTCAGTAGTGTGCCAGATTATATGCCAAAAAGTTTATGTATTCTGTTAAGTATATTCCTACTAATGCCAAACATTTTACATTTCTGTTTACGCCATTAAAATTCAAGCTTATGAGTTTAAATCCAACTTTTTTTCCTTTTGAATATGGATTTGGCCAAGTCCAAAAGCTCATTGTTTTCCCACAAGCTTGAGTCAGAGTTGGTGTTCTGTGCTGCTGAACCCTTCTTATGGTGTTGGAAGGACTGAAGCTTTTGTCCAGTCTGTGGACTGAAAAACGACCCGCCTTTCAATGAAAGACTTTTACAAAGCACTTTAATAGTTTTGACATCAGATACAGAGAATGACAGATGGTGAGCTGAGCATAGGGATAGACCTCTGCTCTGTGCAGTTTCTCATGCTCACTTGGCAGATCTACCAAAATGAATGTATCCTATGGGACTGGAGAAGGATGATGGGCAGCAGCACCTGTCTTTGTGTGTGTGTGTGTGTGTGTGTGTGAGAGTGTGAGAGAGAGAGGGAGGGAGAAAGAGAGGCGGGGTTCTGTCAGTCCATATCCATATGTTTCCACTCTGCAGGTCTTTCATTATTGATCTAAGCAAGGCTTCAGAAATCATCTCCTTAGGAAGCCTCTCTCCTCTCCTCTCCTCTCCTCTCCTCTCCTCAGTTAAGTTGGATGTGTGAAGTGAACACTGGAAGCTAATGGCAGAATTAAAAGCAGACAGACTGGGGGCTTGGTCTTTATTTGCCTTCATCCTGACCGACTGATCTAACTGATGAGGCAGGATGGAATGAGAAAAAAAGGTGTGTGTGTGTGTGTAGAGGAAGGGGAGGGGGGGGCAGCTACAGGTAGACACACACGCACAGCCTGTGAGAGGCTGGCGATATGAAAACACAAAAGGTTAAGTGGCTCAGAGAGGAGGAAAGAAAAAAGCGATTGCTACTCAGAAAGTGATCTCACAGATAGGTGTGAGGAGTCCTGTGGGGATCTGCCAGCGTTGACGAATCTCCGTGACGAGGGAGGCGAAGACGTACAGTCAGAGAGGAAGACTGCAGAGCAACAGACATGATGATGGAAGGGTAGGAGGAGAGAGAGATGGGGCGAGTTCCCATGCGGCTTCCCATGCATCATCATTCAAAAACCCTCCCACCCACTTTCCCCTCATCCCTTGCTCCCTCTGTTTTTAATGATTCTCTGTCCCTGAACTGCCCCCCCCCCCCCCTGCCCCCGCCCCTTCTATGAGAGAGTGTCTGTAATAGCCAGATGACAAGGCACAAAGGCTTCCATTGTGTCCCACATGCCTCGCACTACCAGCCTGGCAAGCCAATGATGCGCTGTCTTGTAAGCTAGCGGGAGGCTGAGAGCTTGGAGGCTCCCTCCCTCTCGCTCCCCCTCTCTGGAGATATGATGTAGAGCACTAACGCTACCTGACAGCCAGGCCACAAAGGCCGCCCTGTCTTCAAAACACTTGAGTGGGAGTTCGCTTTGGGTAGGGGAGGTGATGTGTGTGTGTGTGTGTGTGTGTGTGTGTGAGAGAGAGAGAGAGAGAGAGAGAGAGGGAGATTTTATTGACCCAGTGGGATATCTAGCCTTGGTTGCAGGAATCCTGTGATAACAATTAGCACCATCCATTGTCCATAACTGAACCCCGCTGATCTTTCCAGGGAGGATAATGTGTGTGGAAATGGAGCCAGGCTGGTATTCCCATGTGGAGCAGAATTCCCAAGCAGGATGGAAACCCTGTTCGAGAAAATATCCTCCCATCCCCTCCCCATACCCCCTAACATGGGAACAGAGCTGGCCTGGAAGGGGAGGGATGTGTACTGTTTGTGTGGGTGTGTATGTGTGTGTGTGTGGGTGTGTATGTGTGTTAGAATGTGGGGTTTTCATGTCTCATAGCTTCTGGGAACATGGACCACAGGCTTGTGGTTTGCGAGTTGTGATGCGTGGCCAGACCCAGCTTTTGTTTCCTTGACCTAAATTCCTCACATTCATTGTGCCAGTAAAAAGTCTATAGAGTTACATAATGGGGAGCCATGTTTCTCTTGGCCCCGGCCCTCAGCTGTATCTCTGCCATACTGCAGTTACTGGACTGTTTCAACTTAAGTAAAGTAGCAGGCACTCCTCAAAGTGGCTGCAGGCCTAGAATCTCCAAATTCACTCCAATGTTTGGCTCATTTGTGTGCCTGCAGAGCAATGGCTTAAAATATCGAGCTGTTTTGAACGCCCAGTAAGTATGCATATTGACGAAGCTTACAATGCTCTCATCAAACCTATGTTCTACAACACTTTTTGGCAGTCGGTAAGGGGGCAGATTAGCATACAGCTCAGCCAGCCAATGGAATGCTGCTAATCTGCGATCTCAGTGGCGGTCCTTTTTATCACCTTGGGGGACTTCAGAGAACTTCATTTAATCTAAAATAATTTTTGAATTAGGTGAGAGATGGTTCCCCGACAGCGAGCCATTTTTTTATTTACCGCATGCTTTCAGCCGCCAAGTCTATCCCCCAAGACATCCTGCTGAAAATGGATGCCGTCAAAATTGCTGTTCAACTTTCAAGAGTAGAATTCTTGTTGGGTGCGGACTGCGTAGGATGCTCTTCACTTTGAAATGTTTCATTGCTTTCAATGTGGGAATATTTCTCTTTGTGACTACCCAGTGTGATTATTTCTTATTCAGTCTCTTTCAACCGAATTTTGTATTTGAACTCTGCCACTCCGTTAAAGAAAGTGGGTGCATATGTTAGCAAAGAGGTTGGAAGGGAGTTGAACAATATTTCGAATTCCAATCAAGGTATAAAAGATTGCATCATCTATATAGCAAAACTTTGTTCAGAATATTTTTTTTTAGAATACACTCAATCAATCCTAAAAAACACTGTATACAGTAATAGGAAAATGGTCATGGGCTGCAAGTCCAACAACATATTTTCCTACATTCTGCCATTGTACAGCTGTTTCAAACCACACAGAAAGGTGATGCAGATTTAAAACATACAGCTGGACTTAATTGTGCATTGCAGGTCCTATTGCTGCTGCAATATCTGTCAAAAACAATCACAACACAATGCTTTGTCCATTTAGTGCAGCCCTACTACCCACTACCTGAGTTATTAGAAGGTGAGACAACAAAGTGAGTCCTCCACTCCCTGCGAGGCAGCTCTGAGGGAAAAGACGATGCTTATTGATGCCCAGAGTACTGAAGCCATTTTCAAAGCGCATCCTCTGCGCCCCACCCTGAGGAAGAGGCTCACGCTCCACATCAGCTTCAAAACATTAACAGCTGGAGTCTACACAGCTCACAGAGGCAGAGCACTATAGCAGACACAAGGGAGTTCTCTCTCTCCCCCTCTCTCTCTTTCTCTCTCTCTCTCTATCTCTCACTTTCCTCCCTCTGACATTCTGTTGCTCCGAGGAGAATGGTAAATTTCCCTCCTCTTGAAGATGACTGCACAGCCCCCCGCGAGTCCTCAAACTTCGCTTGAACCGCTGTTGCTCCGGAGTGTGCGGTGAGAAGCAACAGTCCTTATATTGTCCTCCTCCTCCTCTTCATGCTAACATCTGGATAGTCGGTGGAGGAGTCCAATTACTGTTTCATCACATATGACAGCTTCAATCTGCCATGTGTGCCCCTGGGGTTCCTGCTCGGTACCTAGCCTACTCAGGTGCAATGATTGTAATCCCGACACGGTTTTGAAGTTGAGCTTTCTAGCTGTACGCCTACCCTTCTGATCGGGGGCTTGCAGCATCTGTTGTCACTGGTCAGAGGATTGTGCAGGCGCTTGTTACTAATTCAATACAATACAAATTCACATTTTGGTTTTAATTGTCTTAAAAATCACATCAGCAGAGTGTTAGAGTGTTGTAAATGAGTGTCACGTAGATGCCCTCGTATGTATTTTTAATGTTGGACTGACCCGGGTTCCTCTCTTCTCCTCTCCTCTCCCTCTCTCTCTCCCTCTCCTTCTCCCTCTTCCTCTCCCTCTCCTCTCCTCCAGGTAAGGTGCTGAATACTGATCTGCGCCACTACCTCAGTCTGCAGTTTCAGAAGGGCTCCCTGGACCATAAGCTCCAGCAGGTGATCAGGGACAACCTGTACCTGCGCACCATTCCCTGTGAGTAGCCACCACAGCCTCGGGCACCCGAGTCTGCTCTGTGTGTCTGGGCTCCGCTTGTTGCCCTCTGACCCCTCCAGATGGGGCCGGGTCTGTTCACGTCTGCAGCACCAGTCTGCTTTCTTCTTGCCCACCTTTCCTCATGTCTTTTTTTTTTTTTTTAAAGCCTCTCGACTTTAATTCCGCTCCGTGTATCCACTTCCTCCTTAGCGTCAATTAATTACTAATGTGAATTAAAAGTAATGTCAAGATGATATGAATTTCTGATTTATCTAACAACAAAACTTGGCTATTTACCAAAGCATGTGCACAGTACCCAGGCTCAGACTGAATGTAACACTGGTATCCTAGGAAAACCTTACCATCTCCAGTGGACTTTTATACCGAGGCTGACGTCAAAATTGACGTAAAATTTTACTTTATTCAAAACAAGTGTCTTTCCAGTACAGGTTAACTTAATAGTTTTTGAATCATTGTATAGACTTTTTTTTCATTGTCATTTTCTTGATGCTAGTAAAGTGATCTGCTTTATTCTGCCTTGTTTCAAGAGTGACTCTTGTTTCTGGAAAATTCCTGGAACAAGTGAAACTGCTTTGGAAAGAAGGTGAATTATCTCACACCTTTGGCAGAATTTATAAAAGAAAGAAAAATAAGATTGGTGACACTTTATTTAAATCGTCCACTATTGACTCTCTGCTATATATCAGTTGACTGTCAACAAGATTTGTCTCGACAGACAAGCCAACATGTATTCAACCCACCACTAATAGACTATAAGGGGCATCTCAAGTGCTGATCAACAGACTTCATCAACTGAGTATCTATTGACTATCAGCTAAGAAGAAACACAAAGAAACATGGAATTCATTATTTAATTATATTGCCTTACTGTCTTATTACCCAAACTAAAAAAACAACACTGTTGAATATTTACTGATACAGTTTTGAAAGTCAACAGTGGATTATGAAAATAATGTGATACCATAAGATTTTAAAAGCAAGTATAAGACTAAATGAATTGTAAAGATCATTTTTTTGCATTGTAGGCTTCACTGACTCCTTGGTTAATTATTAAATTAAAGGTGTGTCGGAGTGATGTTAACTCATCTCTCCACAACTCTTTATTTCCCAGACCGGAGTCTCTTTCTTTATGAGTCTGCTCTGCCGGTCCTTTAAAATAGAAGGATAAATGACCAGGGCAGAAAGATGCAGTTTTTATACCCTCGTGGTTTTCAAATGGACAGCAAGGCCAACAGGGCTAAATGAAACAGCAGCTGTAATTCTCTGCTCTGCACAGCGCAGAGTGAAATGCCATTTCGCCATTTATCACCGCTCCAGTCTCATTTATTATCTGTGTAACTTTCAATTAACATTTAGAAAGTTTCTCATTTCTGACATTTTGTTATGATGGAAAGTCACGCACCCTTTGAATAATATGTTATTTTTCATGTACAAGTAAAACATGGTTGAATGATTGGAAATAACTACAAGTAATCCTAACCGGCAGGGCTTCTTAATTTCTCATCTCGCTGAATGCATCTGCTCATTTTTCATCCCTTTCACGGGCCAGTGTTTTGTAAATGTTCCGCATGTAAATCATTGTGATCATTTAACCAAATCATAGGCTTTGCTGCAGAAATTAATGCAAAGTCATAAAAAAAAAAAGCATATGAGGACAAATTAGCCTAACCGCTCCTGAACAATTTCAGAGATAAAAGCAGTAGCATCTCAACCAGGGTTGCGCTCAATTTCCTTCAAGCATCTCCAAAATTGATGCAATCATTAAAGCAATTACATCTCAAGCGCTAGTTTTAGCCCGTTCAACGCATTTGAGCCGAGGTTAGAGCGTCAACAATGGCGGTGTAAAACCTCGTGCCGTGCGAGACGTCACGGTCTGGCTCCAGCAGGTCGACATATTATGCCTCTCGTCCGCTCTGCTTATGAGAGGCCGTAGCCGACGGGGGTTGCGGCTGCACTCCCGAGCCGCGCTGACCTCGCGACGAGCCTCGGACAGCCGCCGCGGCGCGCTCGTTACCGCGGCCTGAGCGCCATCTCGGAGCGAGAGGAGCGTGACTTCCTCCTTCCCCCAAACGCTGGGGCGAGGGCTTCATTAAACGTCGCTCTCGCCTCCCCACAAAAAAAAAAGATGACAGGAACGGAAGACGGTGCCAGGGGTCCAAAGCACCACATAATCCTTGAAGCTTGGCTGAACCCCCCCCCCCCCCCCATCTTCAACTACCTCTCTTCTTCTCCAGGCATTAATATCCGTTATGGCAGGGCAGGCAGTTCCACGGGTCTCATTGCAAGATAAAAAAATATATATAAAAAAAAAACGGGGAAGGATAGTAGAAATTTAAAAAAAAATGCCCTAGGTATTCAATCTCAGCAATTGCTCTTTCTTGAGGAGATTGAAGAGGGCTCCTTTCAAGTTTTTAAGCCAGTGAGACAAAAGACGGCATATAGGCGCCTTGATCTCGCTCATCACGTTCCCTCTTAATGGAGAATTTGTCCTCCAAAAGAGAGCCAAAGAAATACGTATAAAAATAATCTTCGGTATCGGACGAAGTTTTGACTTGCAACTGAAAAACTTATTCTCTATAAAGATTCCAAAGGGGCCAATAAAGTTCATAAATGCAGCCTGGTGAGCTACAGAAAACATCATACGGGTCTTACAGAGTCAGACACAGCAATTATCATCATCTAATGTTTCTTTTGGCTTAATACATTCACCAGTATCCTTTCAGATGTTCTGACCAGACATCATATACCTAATGTGATATAATCTCTCCCCTTTAGAGAAGAAGTGAGTTGGGTGTTTGAACAAGAATTTCCAGTATTAATCCAATATTAATCCTTACTTTGGATGCATACGTGAATGCATAAATGAGATCCTGCATGAATGAATGGTAGACTTAAATCATGAGATCATGACATAAGGGATGACGCATTTTCTGGTTCACAAAATTAGATTGGTGTAGACCAACTGCCGATGAGCTGATCATCACTCCCATTTTTAGGCTGATATGTCGCTGCGTCCCTTCTACTTCCAGGCCTTTTGGAGGCCATGAGGCCAGGACATTCATCACACATTTGGATTAGGATGCAGTAGCACCTCTGGTTCCTCTATAAGGAGCTTGAAGAGGGCAGGGTGGTCTGGCATTTGGCAGCATCTGGTTTTGCAAATCTTTTTTTTTTTGCTTTCCCCTCTCTCTTTCTCTTTGTCTTTCTCTCTCTCTGCTGCAATTAGCATCCAGGAGCTTTGCTGCTAAATGCTTGGTGTAGGGCTGACTGTCACTTGGGCTCTGGTGCCCCACTGAGCGGGTGTCCAGCCTGCTATGAGGAACACAACAATGTAATCTCACATAACAATTGGAGAGCTAGATTTTGTTCTGTAGCTACAACAACCCCCTTTAGACTTAGTGCCATAATGCTGTTTTTTTTCTTTTTTCTTTTTTTCTTTGTTATGATGTTGTCACCCTGTATTGTTTTCATACAGTTGTTTCATCCCTTCAAAGCAAACTTTGTGAGGACGCGGACAAAAGATGCAAGTTAAAATAGCGTGTTCTTTTCCAGTGAGGATTGGCGGCAGATTTTCTCTCGTCTTCTCTTCAAAGCTCCGTCTCAGATTACAGTCAGATGTAGGGTGTAGACTGGTTTCAGCAGTCTTAGCGGTCTTCTGTCTCCACTATCTACCCATGGCTAAGGTGTAACCGTACTAACCCACACCGCTGCAGCCGGTCCAGATGCGGATAGAGAATGACCTTTTGTCCTTAGGGGAAGAGTTCACACCTCTAGACCAAGACAGCCATGATGATAATTTCCGCAGCCATCCGTTTCCCACGTCCCTCTGTCTGTCAAGCCGTCGCCCTCTAGCCTCTTCGACCTCTGGCAGTCATGTTGCGGCAACATTTTCAGACATCAGATGAATAGATGATAATTACAAAGGCACATGGCGCTGTGATGAGAATCGGAGCCGCCAGAGCCTCTGTGGGAAAACCGATCCAAGTTATCTCACCATCTCCAGGTAGGATAGCTGAACAAACAAAAGAAAGTTAGATTATTTCCATATTCCCCTACTCAAAGACACGCTCATATTTCCTCCTTTTTGTGGCCTTGCCGCTCTGCTCTGATTTCTTTGTCTGATAGAATAAAGTATTGTCTTTATAACAGACAGAGCTATTTCTGATGCTGCAGTCAGGATGGATGTTGACACAGGGAGAAGATGAAGTGTGGAATAGGTCTGTATTAAACTCCATATTAAAATCCCTTGTGCCTGCAGCGTAGTCAGATAGTGGAGCAGTTCAGTTGAGGTACTGTAAATGGCCTGATTACATCTAAGCTGACGGTAAGCAGAGACGGCATCTTGGAGAGCGTAAAATCATTTTCATAACAATATGTTTTCGACGTCTCACAGATGAGAGCATCAACAAGACAAAACGAGACAGGTTTTTTTTTAGCCAATTACTACAGTTGTGGCAGATTATTTTTTAACGACTGCAAGCTTTGTGGGCACTGGCACGTACTGTGGAGCTTCATCGTTGGAATGGCAGCCTGTTTAAGGAGAAGAACAGAAATTAATAGTTCAAGAGGGAGAGGAAGGGAAGAAAATACAGATTTGGAAACCTGGAGTCCATAGACCAACTGTTGCTCTAAGCTTGCTTCAGAAATAAACCAAATGGCCTTGAATATAACCCCTGAAATTAAGGGGAAATACATTGTAAAACGTTTCACAGTTTTTTACTCCTGTGACCATGGACAGTTCAGCCCAAGTTTATGAACATGAACAAATCTCTCCCAAAGCTGGAAACGAGAGTGTCAAGGTTGTAATCTGTGATGCCATTAAAAGTGACTTTGTGGAGCTGCTTCTTTGATAGTAAAAAGTAGAGCTACTGTGTGGACATTGCTCTGGGGATATAGGTTTTCTATGAATTCATTCTATGACTTCCCAAATTCAGTCTTTCATAGAATTCTTCCAGAAAATATCTTTCTCTAGGTGCATTTCCACCTTAAGTCCATCATACTAGGTTTGCATGAGCGAACTTTTTACTTAAGAAGCATTACACAGAGAAGTCAGTACCATTCCTCTTTCATCATTGTATTCCTGGGCCTGGGAAACCAAGCTTTGAGTTAGATTTTAACGTGAATGTACAGGATAAATGCATATCATATACTCGGATGTAGGCAGTGTAGTTATTCAACACATATACAGTAAGTCATGCCTGAAGTGATGGTTCCATAGTTCCATCCATGCATGTGGTTCACACCTAAAGCCAACTAGGCCACAAGCGGACCAACCCAACCATCATTCTGAATTCACCACTTCTCCTCACTCACTGACTGTATTAACACAACATGTCATTGCCTCCACGAGGAAGAAAAAGCATGGTGTCGTACTCAAAAATCTCTAAGTAAAAGTGCCCATTAAAATCCAATTCATTATCATTATCATTACTGTTCCGCTCCTTCAGTCTTCTGACAGCTCTGCTGCATAGTGTGCGGAGGATATTTTCTCTGTTTCAAATTTGAATAATTAATTCATAGCTTTGTGATCCCGGCTCTACTGACTATTCATGATGTAGACACAGGTTTCCCCCTGGATACTGCATTTGGACTTGACTCACATCCCCGTGGGCATGTTGGAAACGGTGTCGCTCCCAGCTCCCCCTCCGTCAGTGAGTAGCGCATTCCTCTGGTGTTGATCCCCCTCCTGTCTTTGCCTGTGTCATCATCGGCAGGTACCACTCGGCAGCCCAGAGAGGGGGAAGTTCCTGGAGTGGACTATAATTTCATCAGCGTGGGGGAGTTCCGTGTGCTGGAAGAGAGTGGACTGCTGCTGGAGAGTGGCACCTATGACGGTAGGTGTCCTGGCCACCATAATGTGTACAATACAACTTAATCTGAAGGGAAGGAGAGGAGGAATCAGCTGTTGAACTAATAGGAGTAGGGATGAAATATCAGGCAGCACAAATTTGTCAAAGAAATTACTTAATATTTCAAATGCAATATCAATCGTGTGTGTGTGTGTGTGTGCGCGTGGGTGGGGGGTTAGGGTCTGAAATACCTTTCCCCCTAAGAAAAAAATTGCACCATCTTGCGAGTTGGGAATTTCAGCTGTCGATGGTGCTTTTTTGATATTCTTTCGATTCGTTGTGCAGCCCTGCAGGAATAGCAGTGGAATTGCTGAAAAGCGAGAGTTAATGACTAGAATGAGCTGGGCATTCCTGTGATAGGCAGATTACTTCCCAGAGAAGGATGAGTGAAACAGGGAAACAAAGCATCATCACATTACCCCGACGCCCTGGTTGTTAGTTGGCCTGTGTGTCTGCTGAGCTGTGCACCATCACCACCCGGGTCATCAGGTGAAGTCAACACACTGCCCACGTCATCATCCTGTCATCGTGAATGTGAAAGGGACTAGAGGTAATATATCCCCGAGTGATTTTTGTTCTCCCACAAGGAACTTCACCCCGGCCCATTATACAGTGTGTTGGAGATGTGTTGGGCATGTAAGAGCTCCCTCTCCAGCCCTCTGACCCACATCCAGCGCTGGGAGACTGACCCTTCAACCCCGGGACAGCGAAGCAGTCAACAGGATGAATAATGGATCTGCTCTGCCCTTCCCTGCTTAATGTAACGCCGCTGTAGGTTTATGGAAGGCACAGTTTCAGGAAGTTAGTTATTAATGCCCAGGCCTTCGCCCTCTGAGTCCTCACTGATAAATTGTGAGAGAAACCTCTCATGCGCAGACACAGATGGATGGACAGATAGACAAACACACACACACACACACACACAGAAAGAGAGGGAGAGTAGTTTACCACATAGTGAATGATCTCCTTGTGGTGAGTCAATCATTGACTGCAGTTCTGTGTTCCCGGTTGCTCCGGGACGAGTCCAAAAGGCAGCCTATATAGGTCGTAAATGTAGCCATTTATATCTGGCTGGTTGAATGGAAACCAATGTGACTAATCGGCCAGACCTGTGAACAACAGGAGCTCGATCTGTTAGCCGTGGTCAATCTGTAACCGACAAACACACTCACAACCACTGCTCTGCCGGAGCCAATCTCTGAGACGATGAGCATTTCACAGATTGGTTGTCATATCACTCAGAAATAATAGAAAGTTATTTTAGAAGACACATATTATGAAAATACTTAACCAAGCATAAAAGAGGAAAATTGTGTTTTTATAAGATCTCTCCTCAGCATTAATCCATTAAATTTCCACATCCCAACAGTCTCCCTCTCTGCATTCCAAGCAGGTCTTAGCAGCAGAGTTGACTCAACCGTTGGTGAAGTTGACGGGGAGGTTTAAATTGTGCTAAAACAAAGAGAGGAGTTTGCCAAAAAAGTTGGAGGAGTTTTTGTTTTACACAATGATGAAAGTGTCAGGGTGTGAGTAATACTTGCTACCTCGGTGCTGTGCCTGAACTCCCAAACATTAGACCTGTGTGTGTGTGTGTGTGTGTGTGTGTGTGCGCAAGTGTGTGTGCGCAAGTATGTGTGCAAGTGTGTGTGCGTGGTTGCGTGCATGTATGCGAACTAGGGCATATCCAATTTTCTACTTCTGACTGTAGACGGTACCCAAAAGCCAGCAGTATGAATCATTCATTATAGAGAGAGGGAGCTGAACTGGACAAAGAGAAAATGCAGGGAAAGCAGGTGTCTCTCTGTTGAAACTCTCAGTCAGCAACAGTAGGTCTGGGTTTCTGATGTAATGCAGACCTCAGTTGACAGGGCAGCAGTGCACACATAGTTTGTAGCATTATTATAGCCCAAGATGTGCTGAATTTGATTCATTATGCTGTATAATCTGAAGTAGTATCATAGGCTATTATAATTCTTGCCAAATAGCCTAGTATGGAGATATTATAGATCAGATTCAATAAGCCTCATACACTGCTGCCTGTACCTTTATAGGCACTGCTGTGGAAAAGTCATTGTAGCTGACAGTAACAGGCCTGTATGTGCAGTCCATGGTTATAGGCTCAGTGAAGACCTGCAGACAGGGGACAGTTTGACAGGGAATGAAGGTGATGGCATTCCTTTTGTTTGTGCAAATTACAAAATGCATTCCCCTTGATAATCATAGGCTTTAGTGGAAAAGCTAGGGGGGGGGGGGAAATGACCATTTACCAACCCTTTGTTTTGTTGGAACAGATTGCCTGGTGCCATTTTTTTTTTATAATAGGGCCTTTTTGGTATTATAGGCTTTGTGAAGGGCTGAGGCAAAGCAGCGTAACTGAGGATTAGATAGCCAGAGCGCAGTGGGCCAGGAGTCACAGAGGAGGGAGGGGGCAAAGGTGCTGCGCTAGTAACAGCTGCCCACTCCTTGGAACTGGCAACGCGGAGCCATGAAGATTAAGAAATACCTCAGTTCTTAGGACTGCACTTCTGATAACAAAGGAGTTGGATTAGTGTTGTTATTGCACAGGTCCAAATAGCGGCAGAGAACAAAAAAGCTGAAACAGAAAGAACTGGGAGAACAAAAGAAGGAGGGATAAAGAGAGAGAGATTAGTATGGATGAGAGGAACTAACGAAAGAAAAATCAGGGAAAAAACGGGGAAAAAAATAATGAAGACGGGAAGGAAAAAAAAAAAACGAGGGGGAGACGGGTTTTTAATTCAAGTTGGGTGTCATTATGCTGATTGTGGAGATGAGCATAAAGTAGGCTGGAAGTTTATTTATGAGCGGCAGGTCATTAGCAGTGGCTAGCGGGGCTGTCCGCCATATACACACACACACACACACACACACACACACACACATATACACACACGCACACGCACACACAGAGCAGAGGAATGCAGGGTTGACAGGGTTGGCTTGTGAAGCGTGGGCATCCATGCCAAGCAGTCCCACCGCGCTGTGCCAGGGCCGGAGCACAAGATGGGCTTTACCCGCCTAGGGCACTGGCAGTCAGTGATGAGGCCCGGGCAGACTGGGCGCTGCCCAAGAGAGTGCGAGCCCGTCCTCAATGATTAATGAGCGTCTGTGGCTCAGGCTGGCGAGTTCACAGAGACAGAGGGAGTACCGAAGAGCGAGGTGGGGGGGGGGGGGGGGGATGGTGAAGGGCGAGCTGGAGCAAAGACCCTGGAGAGGCTTTCCCAACTTTCCCAAACATAAGGGGTTTTCCCATTTTCCTTTTCGTGTTTGAAAACACTGCCCCGAAACCATTTGCATGCATTTCACATGTCTAGATGACTATGACTGCATGCATGTATAATATCTTTGCTTTCTAGCATTACCAGCTTCCATAACAGCCTGTAATGGAGGTTTTGTGAGGGATGTAGTGCGATTCAGATCAGTTATGTGTCACTGGAGACTTTCAATCTTTGGTTGCAGCTGTATTCCCATCAATTTGAGATTCTCACGAGTTTGAGATGAGATACGATGGCAGCTGCTGACTACTCCAGATGGCATGACATCTACACACACGTGCGTACACACACACACACACACAGCCTTAGTGGTGCATATTTCAGCTCAGGGTCTCTCAGGACGCAACCCACACAGCCTTCTAATGGGGAGCAAGTTTTAAAAAATTAAAGCTTCCTCCGCAATGAAACTACTTGTTACTGGCAGCAAACACAACTGTGCATGTTCAACATGGGTGTGCGATTCAGAGATGGTGTCAAGGAACTGTTGGCCCCACGCTGTTGAGATGAAGATGACTTTGCTTTATACAATGTCCACCCACCACTCTGTGAAAGCTGCAAAAAGCACTTAAGGCAAAATTCACTTACCCTTGCAAAGGAAACACACGTTTTAGATGATTGCTATGCACCTTTCTAACTTAACAGTATGTCAGTTCTTAGATGATGTATCAGGCCCGTGTACGCGCTGTTCGTTCCTGCTGCTTTTACCTGTAAAACGATTTGTACTTGTCATTTTTCCATCTTAGTGTGACAAAAGGGAGGCAAGATTGAGATGATGTAAGCTATAGATGACAGAAGATATTGAATTTTACGGTGTGATGGGCTGTGGTGTTTTTTTCCACTGCCCTACTCTGTATTTATGAATTTGTCTTGAATACATCAAAATCTGTTAGTCTTTTGTAAATATTGCATGTAGTGTCTGATGCAAATGGAGAGAAAGACAATCTTAGGCTCTCGTGGGTTGCGATTCAAGTCTACACAGTAAGAAAAATAAGATAACCAAATCTTGTCTGTTTTTTGTCTCTCTGTTGTTACTGGTTTAGTCATGACAAGCCATGTTATAATTATGTTAAATTGCAATAATCCACAGAGAGATTAAGAGGCTTCGACAAATAGTGTTTTGTATACTTGTGTATTGTTTTTATAGGAGAACCCAAGGTGAGAAAGTAGGGAACAACTGGTGCAATGCATTAAGCTCTATGCTGCATCTCCTTCTGTTTGAAACAGAGCAGCTAGAGCATTTTGATTTGTTTATTTAGTGCCCATATCAACAGGTGTCTATTTTTGTCACACACACGTGGTCATGGGAGACTGTTAGCATGGTGGCTCCCATCCCTTTCTTTTTTTTTTGTTTGAGAATGAACAGTCTTTGTCTTTATAGTTTTTGCTTTGTCTTTACTGAGGCAGTGCACAAAAATACTAAACTCCAGTCTGCCACTTTTACCATGGTAAAAGTGGCAGATTGGAGTTTTAGTTATACAAACATTTCTCGGAGGCAGAGCTGCTCTGGGCGTAGAAATAATTGAGTTAAATCTCAACAGGCAGAGGCAAAAACACAGTTAGCTAACTAGCAAACTGGAATGGCAAAGAAGGAACTCTAGTCAAAATCTAAATGAAAAATATAAATGGCAAAGACTTCATTTTTCATTCATTCATCACCATGGCATTCAAGATCTTGGAGGCTCAGCTAGGCTAATTAGTTAACCTAAATAACTTGTATGGCTAAATTGAATTTTTTTCACTCTACTGTTCCTTCCCATGGAGGTTTAACTCAACCAATGAGATTATTCTGTATGTTCCTCCGGACCAGCTGTGCCTCAGAGAAATGTTTGTAGAACTAAAGCTGGAATCTGCATAAAGGTGAGAGGGAGACAGAAGGCGACACATAGGAGGGAATAATGGCAGAATTGAGTTTTAGGCCCACAGGGGTAAATGTGTCTCCAAAGGCAGGGGCATTAACCATCCTGAACACATGATGGCTTCCAACTTAACTCATAGCCTGGTGCAGTGTTATTAAAACGTCATTTTCTCACTGCATGAGTGTCTGCCTGCCACTCTGTCCCGTTGACATGATAAGCCCATCACCGGTCACATTAAACAAATGCTGGGGATGATGGATCTCACTGATCCCTATCAGAGGGTGATGGTGACAAATATCATTACAAATATGCCGTTCCCCTTTTCCTCGCTGCTCCCCCTCGCTGTGTGCTCCAGCACACATTCATCAGTGTCCAGCAGAGATGTATTTATGTAGTATTAATCACAGCTGAGAGGGAGGGAGAGAGAGAGAGAGAGATCACAGGAAAGGCAGGTGACAGGTCTGGACTAAAGGAGACCAGCTATCTTTCATCTCCATTGCTTGGTGGTAAAGTATAATGAAGTGGTCTTTTGTCAAATGCTGATTCTTGGTCTGATGCTAGAGGGTGAGGGTCAATTCACTTCAGTTTGATCTGCTCGCAATGTTTAACTTTGAAAATAATAATTATTTCCCTATAAGGAGGGTGTTATATCCAGTGAATTAAGGCTCTATCATTGTTCTGTGAATTGCAGTTTCAGTTGACATTTTGAATGGAGGGAATTGAAACTGAATTGGCCCTAACTCTTCTGGCTGCTGGTGTGTTGAGCATGAAAGCCGGCTGTTCCTTGTATGGCTGTATCTAATTGGGTCTTTTTCCTCCTGTAATGATGTGAATGCTGGGTACCGTGTGTCAGACATTAGTCAGCATTCTGCTGCATGACACTGCCAGCTGAGGCTGGACTAGCTAGATTATAGTTGATGGATCTTCCATGAATGAACTGTATAACAGAGTCGGGGCTCCTAGACCTGGGCGAAACAGTAGAGGAGTATGTGCCAAAAAGAGAGGGTGAAATGATTTTCTCTTTGCGGCTTTCTAGCAAGTTCAATCAAGGGCTTGTTAAGTACCATTTTCTGATACACTTTTTCCCAGATCAAGAGAAAATTGAAAGGTGTTGCCGAGATTCAGGGGAAAGCCTCACTTTCTCACTCGTTAGGTAAAGTTAAACGGACTCGGCCTCCAATTTTTTCAAGTTATATGGTTTTACACCCACACCGGATGAAGTTATGAATCTTCATCAAAGACAGTGCTTTTCACATTGTGGCTCATTATTATAAACTTCAGCGTGATCTGTCTAAATGCACTTTCTTATTGTGACCGTTATTTCTCAGCCCCCAAAAGGCTTGTCTACCTTTAGTCTAAGCTGCAGAAACTGTGGAGGGTACAGAGCAAATTACCAGCTCTAATTCAACTCCCTCGTTTGGCATTCTTTCATTAAGCTCCCCATTAATTATAAACCTAATAAAGGCTGTAATGATTTTGAACAAGGTGCTGATACTAATGCTGTATAAATTAAAAAAAGGATATCATGTAAGTGCCTAAATCAATTAAGATGTTTTGTTTGACATGACGCTCAGGCAAATTGTGCAGTTTCTAAATTAGTTTGTGTGTTGATAATTTATTTAGCATATTGTAATTACTGCAATTTGCATTAAAATATTGTTTGTTCAGCCGTACTGTCTAATCAAGGTGTACACGGTTGTTTCTCTGTTAATGTCATTGCAACTTTCTGTCTGTCTGTGCCGTACCAGTATCTGGCCTTGGCATTATACTGTAGATTTCCATGTGACAAACAAGATTTTGACGAAAATGTTTAAATGGGCAAAAAATGAGAATGAAAATTTAAGAATGTAAATTTCTTAGTTTTGCTCTATGAGATGTGAAAACTTGAACACTCCTTATGATTCCATTGTCTCAAAATGTCTGTCAGAGCGAAGGTACAGATGTACAGAAGTACATCTCACTCTCTCTTCCCTTTGCTCCCCTCCTCTCTCTCCCTCCCTGTAGACTCCTTCTCCACAGTATCTGTCCTCCCCCTGATGTGCAGTTAAACTGTTACAATACAATGTTCTGCTATTCAGACACAGCTCAGTCTTAACCACTCTGCAGTCCCACACAAACCCACCGGAGGACTGTGGCTTCCCAGGGAGAGAGAACAACCGATGAATCAATATTTATACTGTACCTTCCGTAGGAATTTCTCCCCCCCGCGCTTCTAACTTTCCATCCTTCTTTCTATTATTCTACTCTCTCTCTCGTTTAGAGAGAGGAGGGAGCGAGTGGTAAAGTGGGTCACCCCTCTCCTACAGTCAAGGAAAGAGGAAGACTAGCGAAGTGCAACTATTGCCATCCCCCAACCCCCCGCCCCTTGCTCTGAGGAGTCGGGCTGTTTGCCGCCTAGGGCGCCGACATGACAGTAAAGGCAAGCTGATGGACTTAAAGGAGCAATCTAGTGCCTGAGCTCCTACCTTGGCACAAAGGCTGTAGTCACGGTTCCCTGGGGAGAGCAGCAGTAAATATGACAATGCAACAGTCCAGGCTTTGCGCTTTGTTCAGAGGGCCGGGACTGAGGCTACTGCAGTAGTAGAACAGAGTTGTTTTTTGCTCTGCTGTATTGGCCTGCACAGAATGAAGAGAATTACTCCCTTCCTGCAGTATGTGTCTTTTTAATTGCGGTCACACAAATGAGCTTCTACCTTCTACTGCTCTGCTCAGAGTTTGATATTTGTGACTATTCTATTTTCATGTGTGTACATGTATGTGTTTGTGTATTTTATTTCTATACTTATGAGAACCAAATGTCCTTGCAAGGATTGAAAGAAGAGGAAAACTGTCCACAGTAAGGACAGTTTGCCAGTCCTCGCTTCTGTAACAGGCTATTTTAGACTTAGGACTTGGGTTTAGGGTTAGCGTTAGAACTAGGTTTAGGTTTAGTTTAGGTAAGGGTTAAGCATGTAGTGGTGAGGGTTAAGATTAGTGTTTGCAGTTGTACAAACAAATGTAGTCATGAAAGTGTACTAATACAAACCTATGTGTGTGTTTTGTATAATAATGCATGTGCATTATCTCTGTCTCTCTCCTTGTCTCCCCCCTTTTTTTTTTCCATTTCCAGGAAACTACTATGGGACCCCCAAGCCCCCTGCAGAGCCCAGCCCAGTGCAGCCCGACTTGGTCGACCAGGTTCTGTTCGACGAGGAGTTTGACACGGAGGTCCAACGAAAACGAACCACCTCTGTCAGCAAGATGGACAGGAAGGACAGTGCCGCCCCAGAGGAGGAGGAGGAAGATGAGAGGCCCGCCATGGTCAATGGCCTAGCTGGTGAGAGTCGCCACTGGAACAAATTTATCCTAAAAAAAACCTTGGAAACCTTGAGCATCTTAACTTGATTTCCTTTGTAACTTAATTCTCACGAGCCAATGGTATTCATATAGCCAGTCGTAACACAGCTGTGCTCCATACTGCTTTTCTCATACTGCTAATTTAAGCAGCAGCAGGTTTTTTGTTTTGTTTTTTGGTCTACCAGTTCATTATATTCTCCCTAAAATGCGAAACAGCAGGGCCCTCTCTACTGTATTTTGCTCTCCTCTCTATCATTCTTTCTTTCAAACAGACCTCCCCAGGATTAGCTGTTCTGCATGCAAGGTCAGCGCTAAATCACAGCCCTCCAAAGTCAAGAAGTAGCCAGAGTCTGGCTGAGATCAATAGGAGAAGAAATCCCTCTGGTTAGAGGGATAGACTTTGTCCTTGTTTGATTCTCCCTCAAGGATATCCTCACATGACCGATTACATAAACAAAGTCAAAAAGTGTTACAGCTGATGGTGGATGGTCATCTTTGAGAAAGTAGTCAGAAAACTCTGTACAAAATCAAATTGTAATAGGATCAAAATAATGTGCCAACATGTTGCATAACAACCATTCACATTAAATAATTTACAGTAATAATTAGGTATGCACTATGTTTTTTTTTTTAGGCCCATCCGATACTGATATGCATTTTTGTAAGAATCTTAGTACAAATGCACATGCAGCTTTTCACAGCCTATCTTAAGATAATTAAGTGGTTTGTAAACAAAACACCATGTTAGTTTTATTCTGTTGCAAATTTGACAGTTGTATTAAGTGAAAAACAATATCAGACCAGTACCGATATTGCTTTTTAAAGCTGATATTGGCCGATACTGATAGTCCCTAGTAATAATGTCATTCAGCCATCTTTCATCAGTGAAAGAAAGTCATAGAAGTAAAACATAACAATGGCTGGTGAAGTAGAGAGTGAAATTGAACAGCATGGCAGTCGTTCCAGCTCTTTAACAATGTAGCAGCATCTGGCCCTGTGCTCCTCCAGCTGGACCAGGCTCCCTCAGCTGTCCGATCCTCTCTTGTGGCTTCAGTGACCAGCCTTTGACCAGCCCCACTGGCACCCTGGCCTGCCTGGCCCAGTGTGTCTCCACTGCTCCAGACTGTCCCAAATGAGGGACTCTGCAGCCTGTCTGTCAGTCAGTCTATCAACTGTTGTTGCGCCCCAAGTTTAAAGGAAGAATCCACCCCAAAGCACTTTAACACCGTGTTTTCCACTGAAGTTGAAGTGGACGATTTAAAGGGGAAAAAGTGGAGTTTTCCTTTAAGTCTGTGCCCATCCTGTTTTCTATCTTTTCTATAGCAGTGAAATCCTGAAGTCTTGTCAGGCAACTATATATTCAGCTGACCTGTGTCAGATAATATATGATTCATCTATCACAGAAAAGTTTACTAACTTCATTTTCGAATGATTTCCTGTGACTGTCCAAAGTCTCTGGCAATTGATGCATTGGCCTACATGCAAACCCCACCCATCTGGAACCTAAATAGGCTAAAACAAACCATGAAAAGTATTTGTATATACTATATGACCCAGATCTGGTATCCACGGGGGTATGGGGAAGACGCTGGGCTTCCTTTGGGTCTGAGGCTTGGCTACATGTCTAGCGATGGAGAACGGACTCGGTAAAGAGATCTATGAGGGTGTAGAATGAGCTGCTCATCTCACAACAGAGAACGAGAGAGAGAGAGAGAGAGAGAGAGGCATCATCAGAGAGACATCATTTCTGTGGCCTTGGGCACACACAGTAATGACAGGAGTGTGGAGCCCAGCCAAGAAGAAAACACTCAGTGTGCAAGGATGTCACTTCTTCTGATTCTTTTGTTCATGAGTCGTCTCTTTCCAAATGCAGTCTATTATACCTTTGTCAGCATGTGAATGAATTGGCTTGTTGAAGTAATGAGGATAATGTACAACAAAAGGGCAAGCAGAATTATGCCTATGCCTTAAAGACAGTCTCATAATGGCCACACATTACTGGGGATAGTAGTTTTTGTTGTTGTTTTTCAACAGCTGATAGCCACGGCATTGAAAAGACATTCTCATCACATCGTGGATGCATAAGGCGGCATACCCTCATGTACAACAAGGTTCATATTGCTTCTGTAAGGGATGGAGGTTGCTGTATGTAGTCTTTTTTTTTTCTGATTTTTACAAGAGCAGAAGTCACCTCCGTGGCTCTGGCATGAACGAGAGGCCCCGTCTTGAGCACAAAAAGCACTTGACTTTTCCCAGTCAAGAACTGTCACTCTCCATTCCTGCCATTCATTCGCCCCAGCCAAACGGACTGAGCATTCAGTGCCGTGACGAGGCTAGGTCATAGACAGCCAGATGAAAACCTGCAGATAAGCGCTCACACAGACAGGCAGGCACACACACACACGCACACATAAAGATTGGGCAAACACACACACACACACACACACACACACACACACACAGCAGCAGCCTCTGTGATGCTAATAGAGTTGGGATGCAGCGCTCGCGGCTGGGCTGAAGCGTTGGTCAGCTCTGCCCTTGCCTGGGAGGCAGTTCCCAGTACATCACTGCTGACATGCAAATCCTATGGCACTTGCTGCGCTTCCGTCCTCTCTCTGTGTACACACTATCTCTCCTCTCTCTCTCTCTCTCTCTCTCTCTCTCTCTCTCTCTCTCTCTCTCTCTCTCTCCCTCTCTCCCTCTCTCCCTCCCTCTCCTGTGGATGTAACCGTCCACCCAATGTGCAGCGGCAGAGCAGCTCGAGCAGCAGCAGCAACAGGGAGAGATGCAAGGAGCCCAGAGGAGCTCCAATGGCGCCACACTCTCACCTCCCGTCTCCCTCTCCTTCTTCCACCTTCCATACCCCTACTCCCAATCCGTCCCCCTCTCTGTCTCCATGCCCGTGTCCCTCTCTTCTCCCTGCCGGGCCGCAGAGCACAAGGACAAGGCGGAGTGGAGGAAGACGGTGCCCAGCTACAACCAGTCCGCCGGGGCCATGGACCTGCGTGCGTGGAACACCTTGTCGCAGGACGAGAGCCAGGAGCCCCTGCCCAAGAACTGGGAGATGGCCTACACAGAGACTGGCATGGTCTATTTCATAGAGTAAGTAGCCTTTCTCCTGCTACTTCCTGCCTTGTTCCGGTCCTATTACTCTCCCATTACATCAGCTTTGTACTAATCCTACTCCTGGTACTCTCCCAATTAATCTTTTTTTTTTTCTGCCACGGTAAGCCAAATGTGTGGACAGATCTGGCAGCGAGACCCTTCTATTCCCCACCCAACTCATTCCTCTGTACTGTATGAAGCCAGGTGTTGGACAGTGGAAGCTATCTGTGGACTCAGCAACGGCGGTTTTGTTGTTGTCGATAATTTGGACGAACATTTCTTTAACCCGGCTTCAATAGCTGCGGTTTGGATGCAGCTATATTGTGTGTGTTTTTTTTTCTTTTATTTCCCCTGTGTTTGATGTGGGGTTTTGTTGGCTGGTGCTAAAAGCAGCAGGCCCTCATTGTTTACCTGGCCTGTTAGTGTGGCAGGCAGTCGATGGTGAGCTGCTGACAGAGCCAGGTGCTGCTCCTCGCTACTAAATCAATAGCTCATTCTGCCAGCAGGAGAAACAACTGGCTAAATGGAGCTCTCCACCCCTGACCCACTCTCTGCTCCCTGCTCTGCTCTTTATGATTTCTGCAACCGCTCTCGCTTTTTTTCTGTGGTCCATCTTTTCCATTTCTGTCTCCTCTCTCTCTCTCTCTCTCTCTCTCTTTCCTCACGCCCCCCCCCTGTTGTTTCTTTTTCTCTGTGCTTTCTTTTTGTTTCTTCTACCTCAAAGGGCCATGTGAGCATTGTTAAGATTTTGCTAATATTTCAAAGGCTTCTCTAATAAGCACTTTGATCCCAGAAGAATAGCAGTTAGCTATGCTTTGTGTTTTCAAGGAGCTTTTAGCTCTGTTTGTTTGTTGGTGCTGGCAGAACAGCCACTGGGTAAAGCGGTTCTTGAGCATTCCCAGTGCTTATTGCTGAATAGTTACCTTATCACGTTGGCTATCTTAAGTGTTTTTTATGATGTTTTTCACTGTCCCTAAAGCCTTGTCCCTTCTCTGCACCGCAGCCACAACAGCAAGACCACTACCTGGCTGGACCCCCGCCTCGCCAAGAAAGCCAAGCCCCCCGAGAAATGTGACGATGGAGGTGAGACAATATCTGCAGAGGCGTGTGGTCGAAACATTGGTACCAGCAGTCATACCCCTCAGTCCCAGCCACTCATGCACTCTCCTGCCCACCCACACACACTTCCAGTTCATCCAAACTCCCTGCTGTATAGAGCAGTATGTGCCTGCCTCTCTGAAGGAGGCGCTGGCTAACAGACGGAGAGTAAACAGCTGAGCGGGCCTGGTCACAGTAGTGCCAGTGACACAGCACAAACCCCGGTCTCCAGCCTGCCCCTCTCTCCCTAATAGCTTCTGGGACACATGCCGAGAGCTCATCAGCACAGCATCTCTCAAAAGGCAATTTTGTAAGGCCCCTCTTGCGTAAAGATCTCCTCTGCGCCGCGTGTGTTCGTCACACAACAGCACAAGCTCAAGATGCCGCACACATACACATCGCTGGGAAGACAGGCTATTATTTTCCTGGGAGGCTATGAAACAACTCGGCACTTCTCCCCCCTCTCCCTGCATCCGCCACAGTGTGTGTTAAGCCCTAAACACATAGTGACAAATAAAAGCGGGCCTCCAGTTCTATAGGTGTGTACACATGAGCGCCGGCAGCATGCTGTGAAGCTGCCAGTCAGAGCACCACGCCTCATTGCGTGTGGGCCAATTGTGTTTGTAGTGCCTCAGCAGTATCTATAGTGATTTGCATCTGCCTCTTCCCTGTCTGTTCTCTCCCCAGAGCTGCCCTACGGCTGGGAGAAGATTGAGGACCCCCAGTACGGCACCTACTTCGTAGAGTGAGTACACATCTCTCGCCGCCTGGAGGGACCCACAGGGCTACAGCTGTGAAATGTGCCGGATGTAGAGGAAATCGTTTATTATGTAGTCCTATTCAGTGTATCTGGTTAACTGTCAGTCGGAGGGCTTGATCCAGGGCTGCGATCGACACTTCAGTAGGACTTACGGAGCCGCTTTTGCATGTCTGATATCAAACGGGATACGCTGTTAATAGAGTAGTTTTCCATTACTGTATTCAGATCTGCCACAGCTTAAAGCCGTATCGCTATATCGCTGTCATACTTATAGACCTGAGAACCCAAAGGTGAGGTAGTGATAATTTATGAGGTGATCAATGAGGTGCTGTTGAGTCTCTGGAGACTTGTAGACCACCTGATGGTGGCATATGCTAGTGTCTTGTGCTATATTCCCACAGTGCTGCACAATGCAATGGTGTCAGCAAAGATGCCATGTGTGGGTTACAGCTTACTGCTCTGTGTGTGTGTGTGTGTGTGTGTGTGTGTGTGTGTGTGTGTGTGTGCGTGCATGCATATGTATGTGTGTGTGTGAGAGAGAGAGAGGGTGAGAAGAGGCAAGAGACATTGAGTGGTTAGGTTCCCTGAGAGAGAAGCAAGGGAGAGATTCCATTCTGATCAGGAGAGGAAACAAGAGCACAATGTTTCATTTAAGTCCCATTACTGTGGGACAAAGAGAGAGAGAGAGCGAGAGAGAGAGACCTGCAGGGGGAAATCAGCCTGTCTGTTTATGCAAGGGGGGCATTGAGAGAGGCTGGCTCTCCTGTCACCGTCTCTTTGTCTGCCAAATTTTGTTTTGAGTGAATGACAAAATATGGCAATGCGACACAATGCCTCATTATTTCCCCAACTGCAATACAAAACATGAGGCATGGCAATCAAAGGAGTGAGAAAGAGAGAGAGAGAGAGATAGAGAGAGAGTGACAGAGGAAATGAAAGAGTGGACATGAAAGAGAGGGGAATGTTTATCTGTCCTGAATGGATGGGGAGGAAATCTCTGTGCATGAGTCATACACTACGCGAGCACAAACAGTACTTTTCTTGAATACACACACGCATACCATCAGTGTCTCCCAGCATGAGGCTGATTCAGTGTGCAGCGTCGGTGCATTTTAAAGCAGACTTCCCAAGGTGCCGTCACGACCGGCACGTGCGACTGTTAAAGCACGGAGAGGAGGAGATGAGCTGCCTCTGGATTACCGTCTAACCACGGAGGGCCACCTCTCTGGACAGCAGGAGATGCTTTACTACACAGATGGAACCTGGGAAATATGAATTATTCGTACAAGTATTGCTCCAGAGGTGGCAGTGAGCACACTCTGCTGATCCTGGGTCAGCCGGACATGTTTTTTAATAAGCTTCTAAAGCTGTATAAATAAACAGTAAGGCAGCCGACTGGGCATGTAATATGAAAAGAGCCCATTGCTCTTTACGTCGACTATTTTATTGAATCTTTTGACCCTGGGATCCCAGTTCATTAAAAAACAGAAATTGATCCTCAACTGTGGCAATGTGGACTAACACACTTAAGATTGCTGCTGATCCTCCTTATCCACTTCTCTTCGAATTCACTGCGCATGTCCGGTCTATTGTTTATTTCCATGCTGTAAATCCATCTGTACGTTTTACACTTCTGGCACAGGCAGGTTTGGGTTTGTGGGTTACAGACTGTGTTGGAGCAGTCCACCATGTGCCAGCTGACATGCTCGCTGCCCAGCTTATAGGTTATATCACACCCAGCCTTCATAGTCAAATCACAGGTTTGCATGAGTGGCAAAGATAGGGATCAGCAGTGTTGACAAGCTGCGTTGTGAGGCCAAAAGCTGGTTTCGGTCAGAGGTAAAACCACAGATGAATACTAGAGCAGAAACATTTGCTGGCAGTGGTAGCGGGTGGTAAACTGACGTAGGTGAATTAACTGAATGAGTAAGCATAGTAGGATGTGTGATGAACAGAATGCCAACTAAAACAGGATGAATGCATATTAGCAATGCACAGTCAGGCTTTATCCAAGAATTTGTTCTGCTGTTTAGCTGGCTTGTTTAAGTACTGTTGTTATCCCCCTATTGCAGCCACATCAACCAGAAGACCCAGTTTGAGAATCCAGTCCTGGAAGCGAAGAGGAAGCTGAGTGTGGACACGCCCACTTTACCCCAGCTGCAGTCGGCCGCCACGCCCACAGGTAACTCCTCCCACAACCAAGCCTTTAGGAGCACACTGCAAAAAATGTTTAAAAAAAAAAACAAAAAAAAAAACAAGACATATCACTCATCACTCCACTAATATGAAGACAATGAAAGTTCAAGGAAATTCTTTAAAACAAGTTGCTGATTTGCATTGGAGTTAAGTGGATTTACCTCATACCTAGGGCTGGGTATCGTTTAACAAATTACGATACCAGTACCAATACCAGTACCCTTAAAGTGATACCTTTTTTTTACGTTTTGATGGCATCTCGGCACGCTGAACTGCCAACTCCGTCACATACACCGCGCTCGACTTCACCACCACAGACTGTATGGGTTGTAGCTGCTGCGGTAGTGGGCCAATCACACGTCGCATTAAATCGAAGAACGCTTGCGGTGATTGGCTGCGAGCAAAACCATACAAATAGTCATTTTTTTCTAGATCTGAGTACAAAAAGTATCGAATGCAGGTATCGTTTGACTGGAGAAGTTTCAATGCTACTTGGTACTGGGTTATTTCGGTCGATACCTTAAAGGTATCTAGTACCGATACCCAGCCCTACTCACACCACTGGCAGATGTGTTACCTTTTTTTTAAGAAATGTACAATACGACTTTAAGGCCCAGTACTGGCACAAGTGACTTCATAAGATGGATTGTTTTTCAGTGTAGGAGGAACTTTCAGTGAGGGCCAGTTAGTAAACATGTCGCCCCCCATGAATGATGCAGGCACCCCTTGGTCCAATCAGTAACAAGTAAACAAACATTGTAGTGCTCCCCTTAGGCCGATTAGTGCAACTTTGTGAAAATCTGATGAGTGGCGTCTGAGATATTGTGCGTGAGGTACAGACAATTGAACAAACTTTGTAGCGCCCCCTTTAGGCCAATCAGTGTCATTTGGAAAATGCTGGAACAGAGCAATGACACACATCATTCACTGAAGTTTCATCAAAATTCAGTGAGTGGAGTACAAGATATTGTGCGTGACAGACGGACGTAAGGACTGGGGCTGAGCCATAGTCCATCCCAATATTTAATCGTGGGGAAAAATGACCTGAAATGATCGCTTCTGGAATTTGAAATACCTGACTGAACAGACCAAAAACAAATTGGCTTGTGAGTTGGGAGTTCATCATTTATGACTTATTATTATTATTGTTATTATTAATTTCTGTACTCACAATTTGAACATCACAGGAATATGGGGCAGGACCTGTCCCCTGATCCCTAACACAAAAAAAAAAAAAAAAAAAAAATCGCATAATATTCCCATAATATTTCTGCAGGGAGTTAGTTGTATTTGTATAGTATTCTTAAAGATTATCATAGGATTACTAGTTCTTTTTAGTGTCTTTGCTGTAATAAGCCAAGTGCTTACAGATGGTGGACTCTTGGTTTTACATCGTTCAAGATGCACCCAGAACTTCCAGTACTGGCAAGAGTAGATGTGAATGCTTTTCACTGTGGGATTAGACGAGCAAGCTAGCACTCCCTTACAGCAAGGTCTAGCAAGGATGGACTTAAGCTATCACTACACACCATTTTATAACGCTTTAGTAAACATTTTGAATGTAAATGGTGGCAGTGGGTGTGTAAGTTGCAGCACAGGTGACAGCAATATTAAGACACAGGTTCAAGCTTTGTAGTTCTGTGGGGAAAATACCCATATTACAAGGTATTAGATGCGTTATCCAAACACTGGAGCACTTTTACAATCTATTTCATGTTGAGATGTCTGTCTGGAGGATGTTCTAACAGTTGACAGGCTGCTGATAAACAGCCCGTAGCCTCTGAAGCAATGATATTCAATTTGAATAATGGAGCAGCGCTTCACTGGGCGGAAGAATTCATTTTGACAAGTAGATATGAAGGAGGGGGGGGGTCTCGGTCTGCTCTGAGCTCGCTTTGAAAAAGCTTGTCTTTGCCCCAGTCATTCACCGCAGTTCAAAGATCTCTTTAGAACAGAAAGACAGGGAGAGCAGAGAAAGAGAGGGGTGAAAGAGAGAGAACGAGAAAGAGATGACTGTAGTTTGCTTGAAATTGTCTTATGATTCAAAATTACATTTCTATTGGGTCATCTGTCATTTGCCACCCCTTGGCAATTGCCGCCTCTAGACTGGTCTCTTCTCCCACCTCAGAGGAAGTCAGTGTAAAGGTCTGAGTAAGCCCCATGTTGACAGAGCCGTTGTAACATGAGTAAGCATTCTCGCTACACACACACACACACACACACAGCATTAACACATTAACATTCAAACTAGCCTCTGCGTTTCGCACACCCCTTGGACAGAACTGTCTGCCTCATTCCATTGCGTGCAGCCCCCAGCTCCCACAGCTCGCTCTCTGCAGTCTGTGGATGATATTTTCCTCTCTATGCTGCTCTGCTCCAGCTTTGACTGACCCCCCCCCACCCCCCCACCCCCCCCACCCCCCCCACCGCTCTTCGTGCTCATTCTGCACCTTGCCCAGCCTTGTTAATGAGAATTAATGGCTAGTGGTCGTGTGGAAGTGCGCGCAGGGGCGTGAGGTGGCTTCTAAACACTGTTTTGACAAGGCTGGCTAGCCTGACCTCCCAGAGAACGCCGCAAGAGCACAGGAGCACGGCACAGCGTCCCTGCTCAGCCGTAATTACAGCGCTGACAATCCTGGCTGACATTTCATATAATCACATCACCCCCCGAGAATATAGACTGTCCCTTTGTGGCCCGGAGCTTAATCAAGACTGTGTAAACATGGCTTTGGATGTGTAGCCTCCCCCTCCCCCTCCCCCTCCTGTTTCGCCCTCTGTCCACCCCTCCATCCATGTTGCTTTAATGGTGAGAATGTGAGGAGAAAGTGGTGACAGTCGCTTAACATTGTATGGTGTGAACAGAGACATAGGATGCCATGGCAGTCAGATGGGGCTAAATTCTGTCAAAGAACATACACACACACACACACACTGTAAACACACATGCACACATTTAACTGTCATACAGCAGTCACGTCTTGTGTTTTTTTGCGTGCCTTTAAACATATATTTGCACGACCTTCATTTACATATACAATCTAGAAAACATCTCTCTGACACTCACGCGGCTCCGACGCGGGAATGTCATGTTAATCATACTCGGCGTAATCCTTTTTATTTTTTTTCTTCTTCAGAGCGGTCACATTCATCAGCCAATTGCGGCGCAATTATGCAAATCACAATCCCATGACACTTTGAGAGTGGTGTAGGAGGCAGGGGGAGGGGGGCTTCTATCTTTACCCTCCCTAATGAGATTGATGTCCCCCCATCTATCAGTGTGGGAACTGCCAGAGAAGCCCGGCATACAGGGACACAGCCCATAATTCACATTCTCATAGGCCCACACCGCAGGGAAGGGCAAGAACTACGGATGAGTGAAGCTAGAATTTAGCTAGAATTTCCCTCTTTCTGTCAAGGCGAACTCCATTTCTCTCTGTCTGTCTCTTTTTGTCTCGTCTCTCTCTTCTCGCTCTTTCTCACACATGCATGCACACACACACACACACACAGGGACGCACACAGTCTAATATAATTCCTTACCTGCCTGCTGTACAGTTGCCCCATTTATACCTCCTGCAGGCACCACAAAGGGAACTCGTGCTGAAAGTTTACCTGGAAAATGTCAGTTGCATTTCAGGACAGATTTATCACTGAAAAGAAAAGAATTGGCTGTTTGTGGTGAGACTGGGGCAAAATATAGACATTCTCCAATATAACAGGATGTTTATGGGCTTTGCAAACAGAGCAGTAGAAGAGAGATTTGTGTGTGTGTGTGTGTGTGTGTGTGTGTGTGTGTGGGTGGGTGTGTGTGTGTGTGTGTGAGTCTGCACATGAACTGCAAGTTCGTAGAGTGTTAGTGTAATTAGAAGCAGTGAGTGACGTCCTGTCAGACACTTTGTCACTGTGGTAATGTTGTTATGCTGGGGACAGATGGTAGACTATGAGCAAGCATGTGTACATTTCAGTTTCTTTTCACATCTCAGTCACATTTTCACACACACACACACACACACACGTGCGCGCACACACACCACATAGACTGCCAAAAGACACAAACCTGTCATCTTTGGAGCTGCGCTGCTTGTTTCTCTCATCTGTAGGCCTAATGCCACCATTATGTAATTTCAAGCTCAATATACCATTGACTAGCCTCACAAGCCAGATGAGTCTCACGAGGCTAACCATCGACTGTACCATGGTGGCATTTTATGTTACTCAATTTGAAAAGTCTAATTTCATATTCAATAACTATTTATTGTTGGAATGAAATACTGAAATGTGTTCAAGAGGGTTAACAAGAGCAATTTAGTATTGCGATTACAGTAATTAGACCATCAACGATGTTTCCCTCCATTTCTCTCTCTCTTCATCTCTCTCAGTTCAGTTCAGTTAAATTCAGCTTTATTGGCATGACAAAATTAACATTTGTGTTGCCAAAGCATGACCAGGACTCATACATTAATAGAAAAGGAGCAAATGCAATCCAACAAAGAGTAGAAATCAAACAGTACAGCTATTAGAGCTATAACAAGGAAATAAATGAGTATTCTCTCTCTCTCCTCTGTCTCTACTTCCATCCCTCCCACAGAGGAGCCTGGTGGTGGGGTGCGGGGCTTCACGCGGGATCCAGCTCAGCTGCAGGGCTCCATTCTGCGGACAGCGTTGAGGAAAAGCCCCCAGGGCTTCGGGTTCACTATCATCGGAGGAGACCGACCCGACGAGTTCCTTCAGGTCAAGAATGTGCTCCCAGACGGGCCCGCCGCGCACGACAACAAGATCGCCTCAGGTAAGGGTCACACACACAGACCTATGGTAAAGTACACTCCAATATACAGGTTGCAGGGCAGTCTAGTGGTTAGAAAAGCCATCCTTCATGACCCGCATGCACCATCATGCAAGAGCGAATTGCTAGAAAGAAATATAGTAGAAGAGATAAGGAGAGAGAGAGAGGGTTTTATTTTTTTTTATTTTTTTTTATAAATAAAACATCATCCAGAATCACATTCACATATACGCCCATGCACACACTGCTGCACAGGCTTGGCATCAGCAGACACACACAAAGCAGTTTCATGCACACTGAGCGCACACAAACACATTTAGAGAAAGTAAACAAAATGCGCATTTCACCATGAATGTCACATTGCTTGATCAAACAAGGACAAATGTTTATAGGCTGCGCTCTGCTCTGCTCCCGAAAATAGGAAACTTCCATCAATAATGCACATGTTCTGTTTATGGTTGACACCCAGATTTTATATGCAGCCATATATTAGAGATTTCATTGGCCTCCGGACAGGGTGTTTTTTCATGGCTGGAGTATTACAAGCCTGCTTATCTAAAGCATGGCCATATATTCTGCATCACACAGACCTGTATGCTATATATAGCTTCCCCTGCTTTCTACAAGCTCACTAGTGCTAGTAGCCCCCACATATTAGTGACTCAGTAAATTTCCTTTTTGTGCATATATGAATACTATGATCACATGCATGCATGGTAGTAATTTGAATTACTGTCAGTGAAGTGCCTGGGCATCCACATTACAGGAATATTGATTGCACTGCATGCTTTAACAGCCACACCAATGCCATTGCTGAGAATCAACACCAAATTGGAAAAGGAGAGAGAGTAATTGTTTTGAATGTTTCATTTCCCTTGAGACAGAGGGTAATTGCTAAAACAAAAAAAAATGAATGTATTTTAATTTCATCGGGTAATAATAGCAAGCGGTGGATTGTAACCACTTCATGGAGCTTTCTTTTGGATTTATGACTGCAGGCCTGTAATGTTAATTTATGCCAAAGGTAGAGGCTTTTAAGTTTCTAATTGGATCTGGACATTGAGTCTCTAAAGCAATTGTGGTTTATATTGCCATCGATATGGTGTTTCCCCCCCAACCATTCCAACCTCCCAAATGCCTGAAACTCTCTAAGATTATTTTGTGCTTGCTTAGTTACTGGAGAAGTCGTTAGATCTGTGTGTAGTGGATCTGAACAGATACTACACTGGTATGTGGAGCTTGTTTCAAGAGCGAAAATTTAGCTGTGTTTGCTAGGCAAGGGTATTGATTGTGTAGGTGGGTTGAATCCTCCACTCGGCTTTCAGCCAGTCAGCCAGCCAGGCCTATCTCAGCCAAGCCAGGGGTGATGAGAGCTTTCCCCTCATAGGGAGATGAAAGGAGGAAGAAGAGAGCAGCAGGTCAATGATGTCTTTCTATTTGATTCTCTCTCTCTCTCTCTCTCTCTCTCTCTCTCTCTCTGTCTCTCTCTCTATGTTAGCTCCATGATATCAGGGACGTTGGGTAGCGCCACTTCTTGTACTTCTTTTTAGATTTGTTGTTTCCATGGGTTGCAGCGCACACACATTTTTGGAAGTAGTTTACATTCCTCCCAATGAACACAATCCCACATCACAATGAACAATAATTAATTTGGCCACTTCACAAATGTTTAAAAGTTTCACATGTGGTAGACTCCTCACCAGAAATTATGAATCTCACTTTACTCATGACATTCCATTTTTTTTTATTTATTTTTTTGTTACAATAAATTAATTGCTACATTCTTCTTGGTATGCTTAGGTGATGTGATTGTGGACATCAACGGGACCTGTGTGCTGGGGAAGACCCACGCTGACGTGGTGCAGATGTTCCAGTCCATCCCAGTCAACCAGTATGTGGACATGGTCCTGTGCCGGGGCTACCCCCTGCCCGAGGACACCAGCAGCAGCGAGGAGGCCTCAGCGGAGGCCGGCACGTCCAAGGAGGCGTCCCCCTCCCCCTCCAGCTCCACCCCCCAGGACCCCCACTACACGAGCCCGGACGGAGGCACCCTCCCCAGGCAAGCTGCCGCCGTGCCGCCCATGACCAACGGAGGGCGCCACCACCACCACCATCATCCCCACCCGCCCCACCACCACCACCACCACACTCACGCCCACACCCCGGAGGGCCCGGACCCCACGCTGCTGCAGCCGGAGCTGGTGAGCGTGCCGCTGGTGAAGGGTCCCGGAGGTTTCGGTTTCGCCATCGCCGACTGCCCCCTGGGCCAGAAGGTGAAGATGATCCTGGACGCCCAGTGGTGCCGCGGCCTGCTGAAGGGCGATGTCATCAAGGAGATCAACAGGCAGAACGTCCAGACGTTGAGCCACTCCCAGGTGGTGGACATCCTCAAAGACCTGCCTGTGGGCAGCGAGGTCAATGTGCTGGTGCTCCGAGGAGGTGAGTAGCAGGAAGCCATGATTAGCATCGCTGCAAGTGTGCGCTGCAGCAGCAGTCTCAGGCAGGTGAGCCTACAACATCGGACTAATCCTCATAAGTATGTCACAGCTGGCGGGGTTAGCATGCTGATGCTGTTACATTCTGGTGTTAAATCGCTGCTGTCTATATTAATCTACTCATGTTACTGTACAGGCAAAAAAAAACACAGGTGCTTGTTCCCAGAGGTAGTCGAGTGGTTAAGTCCCACGCTCATAGAACCACGTTAATCCTGACACTAGTCTGTTTTCCTCTCTTATTTTCTCATTGTCTGAGTAAAAAGCCATGAGTAAAATACCAAAGGTGAGCAGCCTACCCACTCTCATTTTCGAATGAATTTTTATTTAGAATTAATGAGGTGAGAGAGAAAGCGAGACAGCAACATTGTCCATTTAGAACAGCGTAATTAAACGGCTACCCAGAAGAGGTTATGAGAGATTATGTGTAACATCTACGACATTTTAATCAGCCGAACAACATGATTGATTATGGTGTCCAGCCTTACCGATGTAGTTACCTATTCTACTTTGCTATGGGCGATTCAGACTCCAGTCTCAGGTTCTCAGCCAACCAGCCCTTGCTCAGCCACACAGACCCTCCCAATGTTTAATAAAGCAATTTCACGCTCTGATCCACACCAGCTCTGCATTTCCCACTTTCCCAAACAGGGAGGAAGGCATGCTTAGTCACATGGTGAGCTATGCTGGGATGGCCCAAGTAGAGAGATGGCGATTTGGGTGATTTACTTGCTGCTTAGAGAGAAGGAAGGGGGGAGAGAGAGAGAGTTAAGACATATACTGTATGTGCCTGGATGAGTGAATTAATCTCTCTGATGGTATCAGATACAGTAGCAGCCAGCATTGGTAGGCGCATTTTGCATCGTGGGTAACCGTTGCCCTTCTCTCTACTTCAGAAAGGAGGCTGTCACTGGTTTGAAGGGCTTGTTCCTTCACCGCAGTGCAGTAGCCTAGATTCGGGAGATCCAGTGTTGCACCCACATATCAGATGTACTCAGCTGGGCTCTGCTCTGAGCTTCAGGGGCTTGTCCTGGGAGTGTGCCGCTGTTATTAACTTCCTGGCTGTGTGTGCATGTGTGCTAGCCGTATATGCAGGTGTTTGATCATGAGTGTGTGTGTGTTACTGTTTGAGAAGCCTGGGAGGGGAGGAGATCACAGCCTTCCAGGTCTAAAAGGAGCTGCGCTGCGGGGCTTGCCTCAGGTCACCCATAGACCAGGATTAGGTTAGGCTTGACTGCCAGCCGGGGGCTAGAACTCCCCCCTGATGACAGCAGCATAAACGACACGGGAACTGATTTGGCGCTGCTCCCTATTCTGGATTTGACTCAGGAGTGATACAAAGTGCCCTTCCCCGAGGGATGTGTGCTGCTCTTGCTCTCTGGAGTGATATGATTAGGGATTGTCAATAGGGAGATATTATTGTAAACTCATTTGTCATAATGATACATGAAGAGGACTGAGTGAACCTCTGTTCTTTTATACCTCCACCAGTGTAACATTCATTTATGGTCTCTGTAATTCTTTTCACGACAGTTGAACACTGATTATGAAATTCTTTGTTTACATTGTTTTATTAGAAAAGCAAACAAGGGGCCAGGTTAACCCAAAGAGGAGCATGTTTTCCCATGGCTCAACGTCTCCTCTCCTGTCTCCCATCCTGTAGTGACATGCTAGCCATTTTGCTGCTGGAGTATACTGCCCCCTACTGGCTGAGTTGCGCTATGACCAGTTGACAGGAGAGGAAAGCAGGGCGAGATGCAGGACAGGGTTAAAAACCTCTAAGCGTTATTACTATGCTCAGTCTGTAGAGCGGGGTGCGGTGTGTGCCTGCATGGGAAATGAGAGAGAATGTAGTGTAAAGCTCCCACCGAAGGGCCAGTAGGTCAGTGGAGTGAAGAAAGATATAAAGTACAACTCATCCCTTCAGCATTTTACTTGATGATAAATGTGGTGTTGTTGTTTTTTACAACTGACTCACCAGTCTTCAGAAAAGCCTTTAAACTCCACTTCCGTCTCTCTGCCTACAGGTCAGACTTCTCCTGTAAAATCACTAAAACCGGTAAGTAGAAGAAACTTCTTGTAATTGGTCGTCCCTCTTGGTTTCCACTAACTTAGCCCAACTCTAAGATGTTCTGGTAGGCTATTATTTGAGGCTGAGGCAAAGAAGATAAAACTACTGCTGAATTATTAAACAGATAATTCTATAACTTTGTCTCTGTTACCCGTGAGCACCCCACAGTCTGTGTACTGCGCTAGCTATGGTAGCTGCATTATTCAAGGAGCCAACATTAGCAAGACTGGCTGTTATTTCTGGAGCTGGATGTGGGTAAATGTGCTGGCTCCTGGCAAACAGCAACTTAACATCCCTCTGCGTATGGCTGTTTAAGATGATAATGCCATGTTCAACAGCTTGTTCCTGCAGTGTTCCTCAAGGCCCGACTCTTAAAATAGAGACAGGAGCAGATGCAGCAACAGGCTTATTCATACAGTTTTTGTTGGTTCAACTCTGAATGGCATTACATGGATGCACTATTTTTAAGAAATTAAGGCCAGTGCAACAGTTTACTCAGCTTTTTATTTGTGGAATAGAGTTGACCAACCTTTTCCAGCTGAAATAAATCTTTGACATAAATTAATTGTATACATCATACTACATACTATCAAAGTAATGTCTAGTTTAGTCTAGTTTATATATATATAGCCCTTTCACAGTCAAGTCTCACATGGCTTTACATACCATACATGTCATATACCATACTACATCATACATATACATACTATACACATCATATACATCCTATACTAGGTCATATACATACTTCATATACATTGTTTACTACATTATATAGAAACTATACATCATAAATCATACTATACTACATCCAAACACACTCACGCCCATGGGCATTTTAGTGTCATCAGTTCCCCTGACCTGCATGACTTTGGACTTTGGAATATAAGTTAAATGAGGATTTGAATAAATTAACGTTTTTTGAAAAAGTGATTGATTTGTTTATGTTGGTGGATGTTTGCCCTAGGATGATTGATCATCGGCTGGAGGTCATGGTTTAGCCTTTTATGAATCACTACATCACAGCTCATGTTTCTGTTACAGTGCACAGCTCCGATGTCCCAAGCCGTGTCCCAGCAGACTCCCCAGCAGGCGTCCCATCCTGTGCCCCAGCAGTTGCCCCAGCCAGGCGCGCAGCCCGCGGCACAGCTGCAGCGACAGGAGATGACCACCAGCACAGAGACCCTGAGCCACCCAGAGCCGGCACCCCCCCAGCCTCTCCCTTTCCCTGCCAACACCCTGCGCTCCTCCTCCCCCAAACCAGATCCATCCGAGCTCTACCTCAAGTCCAAGGCCTTGCAGGACAGCAAGCGTAAGTCCTACACGGCATATTGTAGAAGCGGTTTGTGCCCAAACCTTGAGCCTCAACATGGCCATGGATGCACAGAATCACCTGTGATGTCAATGAATTTTAGATTTATAGGCCATTTCATTTGATGAATTACTGGAGGAAGGCTAGAGATCTCTAATATGATTTCACATGCACAAAAACATCACAACATTTATAGCAATTATAACATTTATAACAATTATAAACAAGATAATATAAAATAATACAATCTGTATAGCCCATCACAAGCACATATTAATTATAAATCATTTCAAGTATTTTCACAACTCTGACCCCAGCCTTAGAGCCACTGTATTATACAACACACATTGCCCAGGATTCACACCAGCTCTGTGTTGCCTGGTTGACACCACACACAAACAGCATATTTGATCTGCCTTGTCTTTCATGGCTGTCTTTCTCCTTCCCTCTCCTCTCTGCAGCTCCCAATACCAAGGACCTGGATGTGTTTATCAAAAGAAACCAGGAGTCAGGCTTTGGTTTCAGGGTCCTTGGAGGCGAGGGACCGGACCAGCCGGTAGGTACCAGCTCAGTACGCTCCAAAACAGGCTTGATACACTGTTTGAATCCCAAACCCATTGATACTAGAGACTGGCTGTCAGACCCCGAGCAAATCAATATTTAAGCTGCATTCAATTACTGAAATAGCTTTAATTTCTACAATTGCTGCGGGACAATGGGGTAATGGATTGTCCAAAAAGAGCAAACCCTGTCTATTTTACACGCTGGGAACATTACAGCAAACGCTCAATGCAGTTGAGAGGATTTCAACTGATTATTGAGCGTGATGCTTGTTGTATCCCCGTGCACGCTCTGTGTGGTAGACTGGTTTGGATTAATGTATCTGTCTGTTTCTCCTTTATCCTCTCTCTTCCACAGGTGTACATCGGTGCCATCGTGCCGCTCGGCGCAGCAGAGAAGGACGGCCGCCTGCGGGCGGGGGATGAGCTGCTGTGTATCGACGGCGTGCCAGTCAAGGGCAAATCCCACAAACAAGTGCTGGAGCTGATGACCAACGCCGCCCGCAACGGCCAAGTCATGCTCACAGTCCGCAGGAAACTGGCACACGCAGGTGGGTCCGCTCAGGCTGGATCGACGCTACATTTCTCGCTCAAGCTTTCTACTTGAAGCCTTTAAGTCGACCATTTCTTGCTTTTTCAGCATTTTTATATCTCGGGAACCTCTGAGAAAAGCTTTGATCAGGGATTTTTGCTCTGATCTTCTAAATTTGTGCTGGATGACTTAATTGGGACCAAAACTTAATACATGTAAAAAAGTTCTACCAAAATTTACTTATTCTGTGTAGAAATAATTGTAAAACCAAAAGAAATTCCTCAAAGACAATTTCATGAACAGTCATATTCCTTTTATTAATTTATTAAAAATCTTAGTTCATCCCATAGCTCATATGTTTAATATAGTTACAGAAAAATGACTGTCCAAAAAAACAAACAAACAAATAAATAAGAATAAACAGGTGGAGATTGTTTGGTGTGTGTTTGTCTGCTTAGGCTGATTGAAATTGTGTGAAGGGCAGTAAAGATTAGATCAGCCAGCAGAGTTGATTTACATCTCAAAGGATGAAAAAAAAAACCCGATATGCTGAGTTTTCTATTTCAACAGCATAAACCCCTGCTGCATTCAGGCTTGTTTACCACCACAAATAACCACTCCATGAATAGTACAAGCACTTTTTGAAATTACTTTGGATTTGATGTATTGCAACAACAGACTTGATCACATTGCAGAAATGAAGCATCAATCATCTAAGGGGTTTTGTATTCAAAGCAGAGGTTTAAAAAGAGATTCCCTGATGCCAGCTGACAAAACAGGGACTCAGCAAAACAAACGTTCAACGAAGAGAGATTGAGGTAGATCAGCTTGTCTCATGAATAACAAATTGTAAAAGGGTTTCATCTCAAATATAGACTTAGTTTATTGACTCATTCCATTGTCTCATATTCCATGTGTGCAATAAACACAGCAACGAGTCTGTCTTTGATAAAGCCTTTGCGTTTTGGAGTATTTTTTAGAAGGATCTCAAGACTGACAAATTGGGGAAGTTTTGACAAATAATTGCTCATGGATTAAGTTTGATGTGAGTTTAGACGTAACGACCACTGCTCGCAACGAACCGGCTTGTCTTATCCTGTCGGTGAAAGTGACAACTCCTTTCTCGAATGTCATTTGCCTTCCGAACTGACCCTGCGCTGTCAGACATGATGCATGGACAAGCGGCATCATCGCCAGATTGATAGTCGTTTTGCAACCGAGTGCCAGTGAAGATATAATCCAAGGGTGTGTTTGTGTATGCAAGCGTTCCCTCATGTGCCTGTGGGTTGTCGTTTGTCAGATGCCAGCGGAGAGGAGGAGGGCGGCCAGCAGCCCCAGCCCCAGCAGGTAGCGTCCGCCCTGGTCAACGGCTCCCCTAAGCTGCCCCGCATCGACGCGCCCGGTGCCTCCCAGCTGTCCCAGGCCTCCAGGCCAGAGTGCTTTGACGTCACGCTGCAGCGCAGAGACAACGAGGGCTTCGGCTTCGTCATCCTCACGTCTAAGAACAAGCCCCCGCCTGGAGGTCAGACATAAGCAGAAGCACACCATATATACCATTTTCCTAATGCCTATGTTTAAACTTTTTTTTTTTTCACTCAAATGGAATCAAATAAAGTATCTTTGATAAAATCAGTACAGGAAAAAATGTGAACTATGGTCAAAAGGCAAGCAAGGAGAATGTTACTTTGAATGGATTCCTAAATTACCTCATGCTCTTTAGTTATTTGTAGTAGTATTTTTTTTTTTTTTTTTTCTCTTTAGTTATTTGTAGTAGTAAAAAAAAAAATACTACTACAAATAACTAAAGAGCATGAGGTAATTTAGGAATCCATTCAAAGTAACATTCTCCTTGCTTGCCTTTTGACCATAATTCACATTTTTTCCTGTACTGATTTTATGTAATAATGCCTTTTTCAAATATAAGAAGATCATAGAATTACCTTTGTAAACATATGCCGCATAGTAAATACTTTCTTTCCATATTTTTGCATTAGCAACTACACATGGATTAGGTTCATCATCACAATAATTTGTTTACTCTCTCATTCACTTTTCAACCAGTTGTTATCCTGTGTTACATTGAGGAGAAAACCATCTCTGTTCAAAGTACATGCCCAAAGTCAAACTGCATCATCTCTCCTCACTACTGACTGCCTGGCGCACAGAAACTCTCTTTAACAACAAGTTAGATCTTAGAACAGAGATTTAAAAAAAGAAAAAGTTGTCTGTTTTTTAGAAGTGGTATGTTGCTGATGTTGAGTTAGTGGAATACTCCTCAAACATAGCAAACAAGCAAAGTCAGTCAGCAAAAATAAAAGAAGTTGTCATTTCTCTGTTTCTCTCCGCACCAGTTATCCCTCACAAGATAGGCCGTATCATCGAGGGCAGCCCCACGGACCGCATGGGTCAGATGAAGGTGGGAGACCGTATCTCAGCTGTCAACGGCCAGTCCATCATGGAGCTGTCTCACAACGACATCGTCCAACTCATCAAGGAGGCCGGCAACTCCGTCACCCTCACTGTGGTGCCCGAAGACGGTAGGTCGGCGCAGAGAAAGTCTCGCTGCTTTGAAGTTGAGTTCCAGAGGGAACGTCGGGACAATTTTGTGTGGAATAAGATGATGGGATTTCTAGTAAGGCAGCATCAGCAGAAATAGGTTGCCGTGTTCGTCGATGTACTTTCAACATTCAGATTTGAAGCAGTCATGGTTGTGTGTGTGTCTAGCAGCAAATCACGAAACGGTGAAGTTCCTGTGTTTCATACTGAATGTGTGTGTTGTATGAATTGTGCTTGCACAGACAGTGGTCCTCCATCTGGAACCAGTTCAGCCAAGCAGAGCCCTTCAGCACAGCACAGAGCTATGGGCCAACAGCCTCCCAGCCATCCAGACAGGTACAGGAGTGTACACACACACACACATACACACACACACACACACATGCCAGTGCCTCCTGTTTATCAGACACTGGCTGAAAGTAAGCCCATTGGGCACAACGTAATACAGGTGCTGCCTCTTGAACCATAAATTAGCCCCAATCCTCTCAAAGCAGGCTCTGGTTTGTGCTACATTGTGCCCCATTACCATCTCTTGTGGTCCTCGCTCTCCTTGTTATCCAGAAAGAGAGAAAATCCCCCTATGCACACTGTTTGGATGGCGGAGTAAAGAAAGAGAGAGGGATTAATGGAGAGTCTCGCTTCCTCTTTGATCTTCCTTTTTAAACAAGATTACCTGTGTCAGACTTTTAATCCATTGCTGCAGCCACAATTCTCCCATCAGCCCCACCTCAGCCGCTCTGTCTCTCTGCCTATTCAGCATGCGTTCCCCTTCTCCTCATTTAACCCCCTGTCCATTCCTCGGCAGTCCCATTCTCCCTCCTCTCTGTCTAATCTCCAACACATGGTTTGGGTCAGCCCGGGCTAGATATGAGTTGACGCTGTCAGCCCCGCCAACATGAAGTATATAAACTTCTCTCTCTGCCAGAGCCGCTAAAGACGGCCTAGACTCTTTAGATAGTGTGTCAGCACTGCTAAAGTCCCACAAAGGCATTGTAATGAGCTCTGCGGAGCATTAAAGTATGCCCCAGTTGTCTGCCGCTGAACTGTAAAAGCAACACAGCTCTTTGAAGGATTTACATTGGTCTCCCCGCATTGTATAATGACACCAACAGAAAGAGGCTCTGGATGTTGAAATGAAGAAGTAGTAGTGAGTGGATCCTACTGGATGCAGCTGAATGGGTAAAATGTGAGATTTATTGCTACTTTGTGGTTAGAGTTTCCACAGTATAGACCGTCCATACTATTTATGTACAGTAGCTCACAATACTGTAATTAATGCTAACACGATATATGCCATTTGGTGGAGGCAAAGTACCTCGGTTGCATGCATTTTTGTGCACAGTAGAGATTGAAGGCTTTACCCTGAGACTCACAGACCTAGGACCAGCTTTCCACACTTCTGCATATTGTTGCTATCAGGTGAAAACCTTGTATCTCCAGAAAGTCAGCTTTTAGATTGACCACCATGTATTTTTGAGTTTATCCAGTGGGATTTCAAAGGGTTTCAAAAGCCCAAGGGTCATGGATTTTTTTCAAATCACAAAGAAATCCTTCAATTGAAATTAAAACATGAAAATCACCAAAACAGCGATATGGAGTATATTAATGATATTTTCATAATGGCTTCACTATTTTAAACTGTATACATATTGATATGTTCATACAGGCTTATATTCATGTAAAAGTATATATTTACTTATATTTATATATACAGCACACATTTCATACTTAGTAATCCATATTTAAGTAAGCAATCAAGACGATCAATCAAGTCAGTAACTGTCTGTAAGTGCACTCAGTTGGTAAATCCATATAAATAACAACTGTAAGTAATCCATACATGTAAGTAATCAATGCTCGTTCCCATACTTCACTCTTAAAGTCTAGCTAACGTGGTGAAACTGTCAGCAGCATGTTTACATAACCCCGCAATTGTTTATATTGTGTTTTATTGTTATATTGTTTTGATTATTTCTACTGTTTTGTCGCTTACTTTATATTCTATTTGTGTGCTAATATTCCATTTTCGTTTTCCATGCTGAATTCTACATTTGCTGCTGCAACAGCCTCATTTGCCCACGGGGCTCAGTAAAGTCTCGTCCCATCTCATTTCATTCTACTGTAGGTTTATACCGGTCATGTTGTAATGTGTTTTGTGATCCTTTCTGGGGTAGGAATGGTGACTCTGAGGAAAAGAAGGACGGGGTTGGCTGGTCAGAGTATAAGTCTCTCCCAGCAAGGGAAATGGGAACACTCATCACCTCAGGCCCTAAGCAGGTAAGACCATAGCGAAAGAGGAACTCGCACTTCCACTCTGTGTGCGAGGGAGTAGCTTCCCTTAGAGTGCACTGCTGATGAAATTTGTTTGCTTTGCTTTGGTGCCAATTGATATTTAAAAAAAAAAAATCCTAATCTGTGGAAAATTGCTTCTTAAATACTAGAAGTGCTTCAGCGCTGTTGAAGTCTTAAAAGCTAATGTTGTTGTCTGTGAGCAACAGGGCTGTTTTGTGGTGGAGCTGGAGCGCAGCCAGCGGGGCTTCGGCTTCAGTCTGAGAGGAGGGAAGGAGTACAACATGGGCCTGTTCATCCTGCGACTGGCCGAGGACGGGCCTGCTCTGAAAGACGGCAGGATACATGTGAGTCATACTGCACGTCTGTCTCTGTCTACTGAATATATTACTGTGTCCGGACAGAACCGCACTCATAACATCTGGGTAATTACTACTCTTACTCCTACTCCTATGTACTACAGCACTCTTAATGACAATGGACGGTCTTTCTCAAAAGAGCAAGTGCATTTTCCTGGTTGGTACAGAACTGAAATACACTACCAGTCAAAAGTTGGGACACACCTGATTGAATGTACTATGTTTTTCATTATCTTGATCTAAGGGCTTTTTAATTGCATTTAATTGGTTTTTTAATGCATTGCTTACCGTCAACAAATCCTATGAAAATAACAAAATCAGCAATGATTTTGTTTTGCCAACAAGTCTCGTCCATGTAGCCGGTGCCCAATGAAGCCATGTCCCAGCAGCCATAGAACTCCATTGTATTAATAAAAACGATTAAAATCGTCGAAGAGCCATGCTGCTGCTCTGGGCGGCATATTTCATCATCACAATGCACCGGGCCAGGCGACTTTTTCCTCAAACAACTTAATAAGCCGACTGTAGACACGTTTCTCAGGAAAGTAGTTCCGTAGCACCGAAAATAGTCCCCGGCGTAATGAAGAATTTGTTCCCATTTGAATTTGATTTGGTAATAACTACAACAGCCTGACTTTTCGTGGTAACAGTTAGCGATTTTTAAAATTGTCTTTGTGAGCTGTATTTCAAGGTTTTTAGCTTACAATTGGAGCTAATGACTTCCGGGTTGATGGCTAAAAACAGTACGTGGGAAGTCAGAAAGTAACGGGAGTAGAGCAAACGCATTGTTGATTTTGTTATTTTCATAGCATTTGTTGATGGTAAGCAATGCATTAAAAAAACACCAGCCTTATCCTTTAAATGCTTGAAATTTGTTTGTTAGTGAAGTTGATGCCTATGTATGAATTTCTTTCCAAAGCCTTTGCCTTTCCATCAAGGCAAAGAGTGGCTACTTTAAAGAATCTAAAATATAAGATAGTTTTGATTTGTTTAACACTTTTTTGGTCACTGCATAATTCCATTTGTGTTATCTCATAGTTTTATGATTATTCGAAAATGTGAAAAATAGTAAAAATAAAGAAAGTAGTGTAACTGCCCATGACATGTAAGAACAGAGTAGGACTGACTATGTCTGCCTCACAGGTTGGAGATCAGATAGTGGAGATCAACGGCGAGGCCACCCAGGGCATCACACACACTCGGGCAATTGAGTTGATCCAGGCAGGGGGAACTAAGGTTCACCTGCTGCTCCGACCTGGGCTGGGCTTGGTCCCGGATCACAGTGAGTGCCTGCGGAGGTCAACTGCATGCATGTACACACAATGTTGCCATTGTGCAATAGCATATTAGCCATACAGATACAGAAGCTTTTGTATGGATACGCTTGATAGCAGGGTGCTGAGTTTCTTTATTCTCATGCATGTGTTGCAAGCTTCTCTCTTGACCTTTCTCTCCTCTCATTCTATCTCGCTCTTTCTATCTTGATCTATACCTCTACCGCTCTCTCTGTCTTTCTCTGCCTTGCTTTCTCTGTCTCTCCGTCCCGGCACGGCTGTCTTTTTCTACCTCTTTATCTCTTCCTCCTATAGGTCTGAACTCTTCTTCCACCCTGTGCTTCTACATGAAACCAGAGCATCACTAAAGGCCTCACTGCTTTTCTTGGTCTGTCCCTTATAACCTTGGTAAACCTTGTCCTCCTCCTACTTTTGCCTTTGACCTCTCCTTTCAAAGTGATCCATCCTCCTAGATTCAGGTGTCTTTCTCTGTTCCCCCTTTCACCTCCCAGTCAATCTGAAATAGATGAGGAATCTGTGGCTCAGCAGACACCTAATGTATCACAAGTAGAGCTACTCTTGACTGACCACAGTGCTACAGTGGAGGGCTAACCCAAAGCAGTGACTCCTAGGAGAATGAACAGACCTGCAGGAGCACTGGGAGGCTTGAGAGCCCCACAGGTTATTTTAAGGCTATTACCAAAACCGACATGCCACTGAACACACACCTCATCCTGAGGGTAAATAAAGATGGAGACCTGGAGTAAAGCCCTTAACTAGATATTGATCAGTGAGTGACAAGCGGTAAAGGGATGTGTGTGCATTCACTGGCATTAGCTCTCCAATCCTAAGATTAAGTTAGAATGAATTTCTATGAGTTGTTGCTCATAGAAATCCAAAAGCTCATTTCAGCACCACTAAGTCCATCACTCTTCACTCTCTCTCTCTGGTTTTCTGCTGCATCTATCTGCTCTCAATCACAGCCGTGCAATTCTTATCAGCTCTGGAGGGAAATTGAAACGTCAGTGCTGGGTGAAAGCTAACACCTCCTTTGATGGCTATGTCGTCGGCTGATACATATCTCATAGTTTTAACTGAGACCAAATAACTTGTGGCAAATATTTAGAGGTTTATTACAGAAAGAGAGCTACAGTAGGTGGAAAGAAAACTTTTTGCAATATCAGAATATTGTGCTTGTATTGCATGACATTTCAAGATGTCTTTAGTTTATGTTGAATATGCAAAATACCCCATGTATGTGTCTGGAATTTATTTGAATGTTTGTTTTTGCTCAGCTAGAATCTTTCTTGTTTTTACTTCCCAATGCTTGTTTTTCAGGTTCGAAGGACAAAGTAACCATTCCAACCTCAAGCTTCCCCAGACTCTCTGTATCTGACGAGCAGTCATCTCCAGCCTCTCCATCCTCTGTCTCCTTCTCTACCTCCGAGCTGTCCCCGTCTTCACCCAAAACCACCGCCCACGACGAGTCCTCCAGGGCCAGCGGGTCCCCCGGCGCTGGGCACGAGCGCCTTGAGCATGCTAGCCAGGCTAACAGATCCAGAGGACAGCAGCACTCTCACCACACCCATAAGCGTCCCACCAGCCCTGACACCCAGGACAGAAAAACCCTCCCTAGAAAGAACGACTCCAGCCTGTCCCGCAAAGACAAGTCTGCCAGTCCCAAGAGAGCCACTGAGGGCTGGGCAGATTACGTCGAGCGCTCCCCGAGCCCCAGAAAGACGGACAGAGGCCACAGCGGCTCCCTGGAGGATATGAGCAGGGAAAGAAGGGCCCACGGGCAGAGAGACCACCACTCCTCGAGCCCCAGGAAGAGCTCCAAGAGGGAACAAGACCCCGCTGTGCCTATGAAGAACCTGGAGGAGCCTCAGAGCCCCAGGCGCCCAGGTGGCCAACAGCCCAGCAGTGCCTCGGGCGAAGGGAGGGACCGGAGACACAAGGAGGAGGACGCAACCTACTGGCAGGAGAGGGGGACTATTGAGAGAGGAGACACAAGCAGGGGGACCAATGAACGCCGCAAGAAAGACAAAAGGGCTGAACAAGAGGCAGCGATGCATAGATCCCATTCCCACACTCACAGGGAGAGGGCAGGGTCAGACGCTGACAGCGGCACCCTGAGCCGGAGGGGTGGAAGAGAGAGGGAACGAGAGAAACAGGGGGATAAGGAGTGGCGGGAGAGTAAGTACCATGGGCCATTTGAAGAATCGAATAAAAAGGACCCCAGAGGCTCGAGCAGTAGCATCCAGGACCCCAGCTGCAACGGGACATCTGGCAGCAAGAAGGCTCCCATCACCCCCGGCCCGTGGAAAGTCCCGACCTCAGCCAAGATCCAGTCCCAGGCAGAGACGACACATGAGGGGAACTGATATTCTCCCAGGACTCCCCTCACCTGTTTAGAGAAAGCAGAGCCTCTGAGGCATGGACAGTCAGAATAGAAGGATTAATCTTTTTTTTTTTTTTTTTTTTTTTACAATTGAAGACAAAGTGCATCACTGTGTAACCAGCAACATTGCTTCTCATTGCTTATCAATCATTTTTTTTTACATTTTTTTCACCCAGTTTGCCTCGGTCGGTTTGCATCAAGCTGTTGATGTCTGATCTCACGTGCGTGCTTGTACATGCATGTGTGTGTGTGTGTACATCGGCCTGTGCACGTGTGCGCGAGAGGTGGGTCCTGAGTGTGATTTTTGGACGTGACACTGAAGTCCCATGTCTATAATGTGCCAATCAGAGACTCCGGTTATGAAGAAGCTGCTCCGTATCGCTCTCACTGTGAGACTATTTGTAGGCAATGAGATGAACTGCTCTCTCTCTCTCTCTGCCCACTTTGATGAAGGATCCTGCTTTTTGTCACTTTGAAGGTTTAAAAGACTTCTATATCCATGCAATCACTCAGCTTCTCTTCCTAGCGGGATTGATTCACTGTTTCTGTCGCTGATGGATGTATGAAGAGGTGAGGCTGGTGTGATTTTCTCTTTAATCAGCAGCATAGGGTGACAGATTGTCTTCTAAATCATTTTGTCTGTATCTTGAGAGCCCTTAACCAGAGCTGTGAACCATGTGTGTGACTGCATTCACACACATTCGAAGACTCTGCAACACCCTGATCCCATCAGCTTAGCATTGGGTGGATAGACCGTCCTGAAGCTTTATATGCATCCATCAGCAGACCAGACACTTGTGGTTATAGTTCTATTGTTTGTTACACGCGTGTTTATAACAAAAGCATACTGTAATTTATTGAAATTATATGACAAAGAAATACTATAAGTATACATATCCATGCTGAGTCATTTCACTTGTTTGATGTTGAAACTGCATTTATAGAAATAGAATGTATAGATCAGCATCGCCATGGAAAATAACGTGTTAAATGTACTGACCAGACCAGGCATCACTACTGTTTCTCAAGTGCACATTGTAATAACGCAAACACATCATGCAACACCATAGGAACTGCACGGGCCTGTCATTTGGTGGCACAATCTATACATTCTGTTTCTATGAGTCCATGGTCTGTACACAGTCCCACAAGCCTATTCCATACATGTAATGTCGTCTACTGTTAGCAGCTCTGTATTGTAGGTCCTCTGGCTATGTGTGTATGTATACAAGCTGACTGGTAGGCCTATGTATTTTAGACATTGCTGTAGCTTTGACTGTACTTTATCTGATATGTATATTATTATTTAACAAAATTATTATCTATACATAGAGGTATAATTTAGATGAGTTGGATTATCAAAGCTTGATTGTAAGAAGTGAGACCTTTGCCTTCAACGTAAAAACTCAAGAGATATTTTTATTTTTATCATGCTGCGGTTTAGGCACAAAAAATATAGTTTTTCCATTGTTTTTCCATTCTAACCTCCAAATCTATTTTTTGATCTGAATTGTTCTTTAGTCCATCACCCGAAATGTGAGAGAAATAAATTGGTGTGTATATTTTTTACTTTGTTAATCATCAACAACAACATGCCTGTCATACTTTTGTAATATAAATAAAGTCAGGCTCCCAAAGAGTCCTTGTTAGCTCTCCATGTGGGGAGGGAAAGTCATCATGTTGCCCTTAGGTGGTTCCATTCAGTGCTCAGAGAGAAAGGCTTTACTTCTTCATAGGGAGTTTGATATGAAATTACATTGCAAGGTTTATTGAAGTAAACGTGACAGGGATTCCATTTACAAACAAAAAACAATCTTCCTTTATTTATTGGGATTATTTGTGGGCTGCTGAAAATACAAGATTGACTTTTTTCAATGTTGCTACTGTGGAGTGCAGAGACATCTAGTGGTTCATACACTGCTATTCACAACCCAGACAGATTGCTTTACCCGTCCCCTAATCAGCCTGCCTGTTTACGGATGTAGAGAAGTAATACGTGTGTCTCTTGGTCTGTTAGACCACCTACTAATTTATCGTCCAGCTTATTGTTGATATGATGGGCTACTGTATTATTTACTGTTCATGCCATTATCATGTACGATACTGTGGCCTTGCATTGCTTCAACATAAAAAAAGCCTTTTGGTTTTGACATCATGGTAGTTGTAAATGTTTATAAATTGTACAGCACCTGTATAAATATTTGCCTTCATTCAGAAAAAAAAAATCCTCTGTAAATCGTTTCATTATTTTTTTAAGGAATTGAGAGGAAAATGATAAAATGGTGAAAGGAAATAATCTGGTCATGGCATTCTGTTCATGCACTGATAAATAAAGGTTTACTGAATTAACACAACTCCTGATGTAAATGTATTTTTTCATGGATTTATAGTAGTGATTGATATTGATAAAACTAAGTATCAGTACTGATACATGTAAAAAATAATCATGTTATTGCATTGTTATTGTACATGTTTAGTATGCAAATACTCTATATAGGGAGGTGTACTGTGAAACACATATATAGTATATACAATCAGATTTGTAATAATCTTACTCTAACTGGCACCTCGCTACTTATGTTTTACTACAGTTCCAGAACTACATTCTTTGCGGAAGAATAACATTTAACAATTATGAGTGATTGGAAATATAATATTTATTGAGCATTTGGAGTTCTTCTGTTATAAAATAATGGCATGTTATTACCTCTGCTTCACATCATACTAGCTCTTAGCTGCTCTACAGTGTGAAACACGGCCTCTCGTGGCTAGCGCTTAAATTAACCATTACGTCACCTGAACAGAACTGAGTGCGTGCGGCCCTGCACGCACTCAGTACAACATGAACTTCAACTCCCATGTAGCATTGCAATACCAACAAACTACATAGCCCACAGTTCTATGTTTTGCGCGTGCGCAATAGACAGGGAGATTGAGTAAAACTACAAACAATCGGTAAGAAGACTACAAATTTTCGTCGACCTGCGCAGTAGGAATCCCCAGCCCTTTAAATGTACTGTACGTGCAAAGATGGCAGCTCAAGTCGACTTGCTCCGTGCGAAAGTAGAAGCAGAAAAGGTAAGGGACAGTCTTGATAGATTAACCAAAGAGAGAAAAAAGAAGAAGAGAAGGGACCTGTCGCCACCAGCTGACAAACGCGAGCGGTCGGATAAAGAAGCAAAGAAAGTGAAGCTCCATCACCACCATCACCACCATAACCACCAACATGCTGAGCGCCGGACCCACCAGCCGCATCAGCTACCGCAAAATCCCCAACCCCGCAACTTCAGCTCCGATAAACCTGCCATGCACCAACATCAGCACAACCACCACCATTATCACAACCACACCAACGGTGCAAAGAAGAGCCTGCAGCCGGCTTTGCCTCCTCCTCCTCCTCCTCCTCCTCCACGGAAGGTACCAGTCCAACTGGAGAAGAAGAGAGCGGTGCCCCTCGAGCCACCTGCACTTTTCACTTTTACGCCTCTCAAAGTGGCCAAGGCCAAGACACAGGACTTCAAAGAAAAGCATAGGGATAAAGACCTTAAACTGAAGCTCAAGAAGGAAAACGCTGAGGCAAATGTGAAACATGTGGAACTGAAGAAAAAGAAGGGTGAGTTATTGAGTGTTATGTATGGTGGAAATTTTAAGAGAGAGACTTATCTTTTCAATTGCAACGAGAAGGAGGTTTGGGGTTTCATTGAGGGGTTTCAGACAAGAGGTCCCCAGCAAAATGAGTAATAGTTGAATTTCACTATTATTTCACTCACTAGAGGTTAGCACAATGAGAGTATGATTGTTTTGATTATAGATTTCTCTCCACTGTTACCACTCCACTTACCGAATAGATGGTTATATAATTCTATACTAAAGCATAACTAACTACAAAGATCTTATGAGATGGGGGTTCCTTGGGACAAAATCTTATTAAATGGGGCTCTGTGTGGATAATTTGGAGGTCCTTGATATGAAGAGGTTTGGTGACACCTGTATCATAATATTGTGAGTATTGGTAACAGGTCATGTAACAGGTCACTTGGTCATCATTAGACAGATGCATTGATTGTAATGAGTGCATAATTATCCTGTGCATAGATAATAATAAGACATGATGTACAGTAGGTTCAAGAAGCATAGTGCACTGCTTCCCTTATACTCTCTGAGTCTAACCTGCTCTGACTTTAACCCGTTCCTGTGTAGAGCCGAGGCCCCATGATGAGAATGTCAAGTCCCAAACACTGGAGGAATATCTCCTGAAGAAGAAAAAGAAGAAGAAGAAGCACCGTGAGGACGAGCACAGTGGCAAGAAGGTCCGACGCATGCACAACAAGGAAGTGCAGACTGTGTGTGCGGGGCTGGGAGCAGATCTTACTCTGTCCATTCGCCCTGACTCCTCTCTGCCTGGCAGCATGAAGCAGGAGAGCAATTGCCAGCCTGGCACAGGCACTGTCGACAACCGCCACCCCTACCTCCACACTCCCAAAGTGGGGCTCACGCCTTTCCTCTCCCACCAAGACCACTATATCCGCAGCTCCTGCCTCCAGACGGGCACCTGGTACGGACGCTTCATGCATGAGGAAATGCAAGCCAATGGCGGGGCGTCAGTTCTGCATGCCTACGCTGATGAGTTAGCCTGTCTTAGACCGGCTGAGATGGAGTGTTTTGCCCAGGAGTTCCTGGAGTTGGCCTTTGCAGAGAAGCCCAGAGGTGCAGCCCGCTACGCCCTGGCAGTGGTGCACGGCGCCGCTGCCTACCTACCTGACTTCCTGGACTACTTTGCCTTCAACTTCCCCAACACGCCAGTCAAAATGGAAATACTGGGCAAGAAGGACATCGAGACCACCACTATCGCCAACTTCCACTCTCAGGTATGTGAGGGAACTCACCAGGTGTGTGGTCTTTCTAACTGCAACCAATTGTTTTAGTGCTGCATTCAACCAACCAAGCTTATAGATCACTGCTGATCGGCTGACTGACTCATAAATAGGGTTTACACTTCTCATTTGTTTCTTGAAGTACTATGAACAGTCCACCAGTATTGAATTTCAGCAAGTTGATATTGTTTTCAGAAAGTAGTGGAGAGAGACAAGATATGTAGGAGAGAGGAATGAAACAGCATAGAATAGCATGCCCATGCATGGAGATTACAAGGTGTTAAACATCATTGTGGTATCACTGGTGTAACTGAAAGGGTTGTTATCCAGTCACTCATATTCAGACCCTGTGTTGTGAGGAGTGGCAGATGCATGCTGGATAGAGTTTTGAGAAGAGAGAACTTGAACATTGACTAGAGGGGATTGTGGTTGTGCGTCACCTCTTTATTTAACAAAACATTGTTAAACATTATTGATTTTGATAGAGAAACTTGAAACAGCTGTATATTAGATCCTAGATTAATAGTGGGTGAGAAGAAAATTAGCAGGTTACTATATTTTTAGGGCATATTATAAATAAGTCTCCCGACCGTATAGGCCATGGCTAACACTGTAGAAAGGCACAAAAACTTTAAGGCCCTGACCAACTCAAAGTCATGAATGAGGTGAGGAGCATGTTTGCCCCCCAGTAGTTGACTCAGTCCAAAGTGCATTGGTGTAAAGTCTAAAGCTGTGCTGGTGCCAAGTTTGCCCTGGTCTCCCAGAGCTCTAATGGAGTCACTTTTTTTCCATGACGATGCAGACATACACCTACTCACACTGAGAGAGAGAGACAGAGAGAGAGAGACAAAGAGAGAGTGAGTCTGGCTGTGTGTATGTGTATGATGTTAGATTTGCAGCGAACAGAAAGAAATTTAGTGATGTTCTGTTTATGCAGGCAACGTAGGCCTAGTTTGAAAATTTCACCACTGGAGTATCCAGGGAATAATGGATGTTTTGAGAGCAAAATGATTGCAGTAAAATGCCTTATTGTATCCACTGGACCTTGCTGGGTCATTACAGAAAATTGCACAAGCCTTGTGATGGAAAAAAACACTGCAGTGTTAACATGGAAACATAATCACTTTATCTAAGTTCCTGTAGAAATAGCCCTGGCTATTTTCTATGCAGTTACCTACATTATGTTAGTTGGGAGTTAATTTATACAACAGACATCTCCATATAATTTGTATCAAACCCCCAGGCTGCAGAGTCTGCAGGGCCTATGCCAGACACACTCATAATTGTCTATGTGCTATGAAGCATGTAAGGGATCCACCAGAGAGTGCCACTGTCTGTGGACTTTGGCATTCTTTGGTAGAGTACCACAGTTCAGGCCATGCTCGTTCACCCCATGCTGTCCTGTGCTGCTGGGGTGAGAGCGATTCTCCACCCTGAGTTAAATGAATCAATTAGGCTTGATGAGCCAGGGTAGCTTCTACACAACCCTTAATCTGTCCGGTCCCATGTGGTGTGAGCCTGTAATCCACTACCTGGAGGACAAAAGGTTTGTGTAGGAGAACAGTGTTGGGCATGTATCTCAAAAAGCTATTTATTTCAAAAGTAATGTTATTACTTTACGTACTACTCCCTTGGAGCAGTAATTTTGATTTACTGGAAGCAGTAATTTGTTTCCGTTACATCCTCTCTTACCTTTAAAAATTGGGACAACTCAATTGTCTCCCCTGTGAATGATCATTGTAACCAAACAGCATTGACCAATGTTCTTGTCATCGTTTTGCATGATTAAAATCAAAGTAGTGAGAAAGTTTCCACCTGTAGAAAGTAAACTTTTCTGCCATTTTTAGCATAATTCACTGAAATTGAAATAGTGGGAACTGGGAAAAGTAATAATATTACTCGGTAACGCATTACCATCCAACACTGGTAAAGCAGATTAACAGACTAACTCCAAAATTATCTGAACTAGCAGGGAGTTTGGGCATAGCAATATCTCGTAGAAGAGAAAGCTGTAAACCAGACATTGCAATAAGCCATTTCTCCTCCCCTAGGTGAACCGGACTTACTGTTCAGGAACATACCGGGCCGGACCCATGAGGCAGATCAGCTTGGTGGGAGCCGTGGACGAGGAGGTGGGAGACTATTTCCCAGAGTTTCTTGACATGCTGGAGGAGTCACCCTTTCTCAAGGTCAGAATAAGATAGATTTTCATGAATTTTATTCATCTGCTGAGGGTCACATTGGGAAAAGGGTTCCTAGTGTAGGTCACACAACAATGAAAATTTTCTACAGCACACTGAAGGGCTTCAGACCTGATGAAGTGCTGTGGTAAAAATACGTACGCATATTAACCATGAAACTCGTCTAAAGCCTGTCAGTGTGTGGTAGGATACTTGTTGCTCTGACCAGTACCTGGGAAGAGGACTGCTATCCATAGAGCGTCCACAACCTATGCTTCCTCATCTAGACCTGAGACCAGAATCACACTTAATACAATGAATGTGTTTCTCTATGGGAGTTCATTCAGATGAAATAACAATCCCTTACGGCTGAATCGTTCCATTGCAGATGCATTGTGTTGCAGTGAAGGTGTTGCATCTGTTTGATTTGTTCTTCTCATGCATTGATACATGTGTAAACTTAAAGAAAGATTTTGTGGTAGCTCTCGATTAAATGTTTGTAATGAAAACATTTAATCAGTGAATCACAGTTGCAATGAAAATGTATGTTTTAATACTACAATTGTTGACCATGTCCAAAAAGTTTGATCTCAATACATTTGAGCCATGTTGTCTTAGATGGCATAGAACTGCTGACAGTTTTCAGCAACATAAATGCATTAAGTGTGATCCCATACGATGCAGATGTGCTTGAATATCATGAAGCTAAAACTCACAGCTGTGTGTGTGTGTGTGTGTGTGTGTGTGTGTGTGTTTGTTTCCACAGATGACCCTACCATGGGGCAGCCTCTCCAGCCTGAAGCTGGACTGTCGCTCTCAGAGTGATGATGGACCCATCATGTGGGTGCGGCCCGGAGAACAAATGGTACCTACTGCTGACATGCCCAAGTCTCCCTTCAAACGACGCAGGTAACCCAAACAGCATAAAGGAACTATATGAACATGGTTCTATGTCCTAAGATTTAAACAAAGAGATACTGGCACAGTAACACAGGCTCAGGTGCAGGTGTACTGGAAAGGTAGAATTCATTAAAACTCATTGAAGGAAATCCTGCATTCTGCTCTTAGGCAGCACCACTCAAATTTATTTATGTTTTGTTACCGTGATGAAGTTCCAGCAAGATCAAAACATGAGTAAATAAATTGATGTGGGGTTTAGCGAGAGCAAGGTTTTGGATTCTCCTCATACAGTTTTGTCAGTGTCAAATTACTAGAGTCAAGATACCAGATAGGCCTGTATAATTTGTTGTGCACAGACTTTGCCTCTGGTGAGCAAGCATAATTAAAGGCATGACTTCTTATTGGCCTTCCCCTCTCCCCTCTCCCCTCACATCTTCTCCTTAAGGTCCATGAATGAGATCAAAAATCTGCACTACTTGCCGAGGGCCAGTGAGCCGAGAGAGGTTCTGTTTGAGGATCGGACTAGGGCCCATGCTGACCACGTTGGCCAGAGCTTTGACTGGCAGAGCACCGCTGCTGTGGGGGTACTGAAGGCCGTGCAATTTGGGGAATGGTGAGTGTCTTTTGGCATGCTTTGATAAAAATGCTGTACGTGGTTGTCAAAATCTCTGATGAAAACTCGCCATTGTGAGCTCTTAATTACTGCATGATGTGTGATAAGGAAGGAGTAACTTGTATGGCTTTTATGTTTGTTTGTTTTTTTATACAGGACTAACCGACCTCGGATAACCAAAGATGTAGTGTGTTTCCATGCAGAGGACTTCAATGATGTTGTCCAGAGGCTGCAGCTGGATCTCTATGAACCTCCAGTGTCACAGGTAGGAACCAGAATTTACATACATAATGCATCAGGAGCTGTGTCACAACTCAGATTGTATAATTATTATACTGCAGGTAGGATGTAATGTTAAACTGTCAAACCTGGAAACCTCTTCCCTCAGACCAGCTCTGAGTAACGCTGTCCCTCTCCTTGCAGTGCGTCCAGTGGGTGGACGATGCCAAGCTCAACCAGCTGAGGAGGGAGGGCATCCGCTACGTCCGTGTCCAGCTCTGCGACGATGACATCTACTTCATCCCCAGGAACGTCATCCACCAGTTCAAGACGGTGTCTGCGGTCTGCAGCCTGGCCTGGCATATCCGCCTCAAACAGTACCATCCCGAGGAGAAGGACAAGGGCAAGGAGGAGGAACAGCGGCCCAGCGACCTCAGCCCCACCTTGGGCCGAGTCTCTTCCTCCTCCCCCGCCAGGCCCGATGCCACCATAACCCCCTGTGCGCACCCGCAGGCAGACAACATCCAGGGTGGAGTGGCCAAGACTGAAGAACCGGTGTTCCAGAGGCCAGCTACTCCGCCCCAGGAGCCCCAGCCGGCCCCGCCTCAGCCCACCAAGTCCGCTCACTTGCCCCCACCTTACCAGGATCCCCACCCTTCCTTGCCACCAGCCCACTCTGGGTGTACACCTTCAAACCTAGAGCCCACCCTTCCACAAGCTCTCGGCCACACCGCAGAGTTCCCTAAATGACCCTTCACCCCCCCTTTCTCTCGCTGTTCAACCCGCTGTGGGAGGAGCTTATTTGTAGGAATTTTAGACTGAATTAAAAAAAACAACTGGCATCTGTGTGTCAATCAGGAAGCTTTTCAACTTCTTCTCTTAAATTATTCTTAACACTTTTTTATCTGTAAATGTCACTTCAAAGATATCCCCCAAGATTTTTTTTCCTCAGCCAAAGTGTATTATTTCAACAGACTATATAATAAGTTTTGTTATTATTTTATATTTGGTAGCACCTAGACTGGAAGTCTCTACTGTCTCTCTCAAAACAAATTATCTTTACTCGAGGTGTATATCATGTAAAGCAGCTGTTATTTTTAGATGGAAAATATGAACTGTCATGCTAAAGAGACAGACATTTTCATTTATATTCAAGGCTCAGCTGTTATTACTTTTTATGACAAAATTATTTTAAGGAATCCATGTGTCCGTGGTTGTTTCACAAATGGAGATGGTTGGATCACAATTTTACTGGATCATGGAATGATTGTTTACATGTTTAATAAGATGACCTGTTCTGTAAGCAAAGACATGATTTGTGAGTTAGTTTGAGAGTGACAGGCACCTATCCAGGCTAACCTTAACCAGGAGAAACAGTGGACTCAATATATAGATTGAGGAGATTATTGGTTGACTGGAAAGGGCAGCCAGGTCTTTGTTTGGATTGGTCACAGCCAGTAAACATAGGACAATGCAAATACAGAAGAGTCTATTGTTTGAAAGACAAGTGATGTTTTCCTTTTCTATTTAAATTTAAAGCAAAGCAGATAAATCTTCCATTGGTTTGAGATGAAATATCCTACATTGCTCTAATTGTGCTACAGGCATTTAAAACCTTTGCAATATTTTTTTCCCGGTGCTCCATAAGTTGTTTGGAGTTTTGTTGCGGTTTGCTTGATTCTTTATTTAAACGTAATTTTCTACAGTACCCTTTTTCTTACTGTTGATGCTGCTTTTGATATTTTATTTATTTTCTTAAGCTTGACCTTAACGTATGAACACAGGTTCAGAACCAGTGATGACTATTTAATGGTAGGATCTAATTGTAGGAGCACTTCTAAATGATGATGGAATTCATGGCTATTGCACTTAGCAATAATTGTCTGGATATTTTCTCTCTGTGTGACAGGTGTGGAATATGTCCTCACAATTTGGTGTGTAAATATTGTTATGTTGTTGTTATAGCTGGGAATATGTGAATGTCGTCAGTGCACTTAAGTCATTCTTAATTTGATGAAAATCCATACCCATCTTTAGTTGCAGGTATTGTCACTACAGTTGATGAAGGCACTGTTGTAGGATAGGTTACCATGGTTGTACTTTTCTGAGTGTAATTGTGTGGTACCTGGTATGCCCATGTTTTGGTTTGTTTTTCTCATGGTGGTTTGAAATAATGAAGCATCCTAGGAAATAATGCAAGATTTAGACTGTTGCTTCTGCAATCTGATAGATGGAAATGAATATCACGTTTGATCGGTCCTAAAATAGCTTCACTTATTGTTGAACATGGTCACCCAAAAATTCTTATGTGAGTGTCAGATTTACTGATCGTCTGAACCTCACAGAGGCCTTCGGTCACTCATTCTGTAGTCTTCTGACGCTAAGATAAAGGACAGGACATTGCCTTTGCCCTACCATTGAATGCGTCTTAGTGCCTTGTACTGTATACAGTTAGCCTCATTCAAAACTGTGGAGGGTTTTCATTGGTCAGTGGGATGTTAAATATTTTTTTTGTTTTTTATTTATGATATAAGAATATGTTGCTTTCACCATGCTTTGTGATTTCTACTTCTGCACATCATCTGGAAATAGAGAATTACTGTATCATTAAAAATCATGCCTTTCATACATATTGAAAATTCTTTTCAGGAAGCGGAATAGCTATTTTCATTTGTCAAACACATGACTGTCATTGGGTCTTGTTGACTTACTGACATAATTTAGAAATAAACTGGCAGCTGTAGTACTGTCAAAACTGCCTTTTGTCATGTTCTGTTGTGCTGTACTGTACATTGCCTTCACATCAGGGCATGCTCTTTGTTGTAGAACCAATAATTGCTGTCGTTGATGTTTGTACCGAGACATTTTTCATCATTTTTAAAATGATACAGTTGGATTGTTTGAACAGTCAGATAGCTGGGCGATAAGTTACATTTAATAGAATTCTGTTGCAAGTGTGATTCAGTCTTGTTAAGTAGAAAAACACAATGGGAATGCATAGACTTTCTGTATTTTTTTAAATAAATAATTTTGCGTGTAACCAGTGTATGTAACATTCAGTTCAACTATACAGTTGGTTTATCCATCTGTATGCATCACATGATTCATTGTAGTTTGATCTATCATTTTCAAGATGTTACACTTTTATGAACATTTAGAGAGTAGAAACAAGATTTCTTAATTATGGCATAGAAAAACATTGAATGTGCATGGTACATTTACTCGACGTCTTTGTAATCAAAACATTATGGATTTGGTGACACCTTGAAGAAGATATAAATACCAGTCAGTACCTGTACACACATTATAGCTACACATGTTCCTCATACACCAATTTACACAACTTAGACAAGTTTAACAACACTACCTTGAACATTAAAACAAATGAGAAGCATAAAACTCATTGCAGACCCCATTGTCCAAGCAAACTATTCAAAAGAATGACATTGTCCATTCAAGCCTTTGGTCCAAGTGGCCATGATTGTCCATGTCCTTCAACGAGATGCTGATCAAGAATTAAAATCAACCCGAGTTAACATACAAAATACAGAAAGAGCTGGTGGCAATGCAACAATCAAGCGGTCAAGACTACAGAGTAGGTGCTATTGTGCAAAGCTCATTTGAGGATTGTCATTTGGTCCTGAGAGGGAGAGAAACAGCTTTCAGTGCTTTTCAGAACATAGGGGGTCAATTCTGTGTGATCTTCTTCCATCATATCTTCAAGGGATGCTCATACTGAACGTCCAACTGTCCAAGTCCTTTATGTAACATATACTTTTTGGATAGATGGCACCAGAACTCCAGGGGCTATGAAGACTTACACCCAGGTCTCTGGATGACTCCTGGGGCCTTTTGGCTTCCCAAAACGGTTCCCAAATCCTGAGGAAGATGAATATGATATGAAAGCATAGTCATACATATACATGTTGGAATACAGTTCATGTGAATAGAGTACATGCAGGCCTACCAAACTTGAACAGCGAAGTGGAGGCACCGTTTGATGGAGGTGGTGATCCAGATTGAGTAGGAGCTGGTGGAGGGGCTGTTTTAGCTGAGGACATAGTTTTTATACGTTATTCCTACTTGTGGTATGGGCATCAGTGCATTTGTTATTATCCATTTAAAATAAATTTGTATTACTTACGTTTTACTTTGTGTCTAAAAAACTTCAAGCTCTGGACAGGAAAAAAACAGATTTGGTGAGTTATTCTTGAGTTATTCTTGTTATTTTCCATTTAGCTTTGATGATTGTTTTGACACGCATGTAGCTTCTGCTTCTGTTACCTTTGTTCTAGACATGCCTTTCCCACTGCTTTTGTTGTCTGAGGTCTCAGTGCTTGGGGTGGGCCTGTGGTTTACACCATGCTGTTCCACTTCTGCTGATAAACACATCAGTGACAAACATGAAACCAAATGGTTACTATTTCTATTTCTCAGAATCTGATGTGTGAATGTGGAACAGTAAGTTAATCCATTCATACAGCGCTGTATGGTTTCATGTTGGAAATGTGTGTACTGTATGTACTTTGCTGCAACTCAAATTGCCCCGTTGAGGACACTGATGCTTTCTAATCTATTATACATGTTATATCAAGTCTTCGTTAGAAAGAATCATTATATCAAGTCGTAATTGTTAAGAATCATCAGACTCATCATCATAAGAATCACCAAGAATCACCATGATTGCCTGAGTTGTGCGGTTGAAAGATTTTTGACATGACTACTTCTTGTATATATGTATTTAATGGCTGGAGTGTGTGTGACAGAGGCTAAAGTGTAAAGTGTTCAGTCACTTAATGTCTGTAGCAACTCACCACTTCCTCCTCCGGCCACGACCACAGGAGGCGGAGCTAGCTGCTGAAACGCAGTGAGGGGTTCTGTGGTGGGAACACAATGATAAACTACCCCCATACATACAGACAGTCCTTTACATTAATAATGATCAACACAACAAATAACCTTACATTTTACCATTCAAGAGTCTATCACTTATTTGGACAAGGATGCCTCCCGGTGGTATAGATGGGTACTTTTATAGGCTAATTTTAGCCTGCCATGCACTGGTATGTGTAGTCAAGTCATCAAACAACATAAAACAGAGGATTAGGTCAGTAGCTGGTGTGCAATGGCATTTCTCAGCATTGTCTAACACAGCATGATATAGACCGGTGGATTACAACCCATAAAACTATGAACCTTAAGAGTAATGAGTGTTATTTCTTCACTGACAGCAGTAATTGCCAGTTTATGTAGAGAGAAAGCAGTCTGACTGTTCATTCATGAGAGAAAACAGCTTACCTTGTCTTGAACTTTTAGCTCGAACACTCTGGGGGAACATTCAAGAGCAGATGAATGTGTTAATGTCCTAACAACTGGAGTGTCTGACTCATCATGTGAATCACAAGGGGAGCCATCATGGCTATTTATAGCACAAAGGGGGCATTTTTGAAAATAATTACTCAAACTCATTGTTCAGAGTGTGCAAGAGTTGATGGCTTGAATAATGCATAATGTCATGCATCATGTGAGTGTCATTCCTTTGTATGCCATCGCTTTCCAGTACAACACAAAGTCACCCTAAGACTGTGACATACAGATTTACAATCCAGTAAGTATTCATTACCTTGCTCCTGTTCATGACAACATCCAGGAATTTCTTGGATTGAGAGGTGCCAGCCCACTCTGAGGAGATGCCTATTCTTGGAGAGGGTTCTGTAGTTTGACTGGGCTGCAGGCAGGGGGCAGCGTTCTCCCGACCTGGTGGAACAAGGCCCTCCTCAGTGGCCAGGATGAAGGACTCGGGGGTTCTGTCGGGAAGCGGTGGGGTCAGGCTCCCACTAGCTGCACAACCACAGAAGATCAACTCTCAGTTTCACTAAACTCTTAATTTCATATTTAAGAACACTGGAACCACTTTCCCCTGTTTGTGTGTGTGTGTGTGTTTCATTTTACACATTTATAAAGCTAAATGCCATTGTTCCTTGTAGACATTAGGTCTGTAGATTTACTTTTAAATGAATCATAGAGGAGAATCTATAAACATATTGTAACAAAATATCACCCCATAATCCTGGAGTTGTAAAAATCAAAGTTAGTTGTTGATTCCATCATTCTACCTGATCATCTTACCTTGAGGGGACAGAGGAGGAGTCAGCAAGTCCGCAGGTGGAGGGGGAGGGGGGAGGTTTGAAGTTGTTTTTGATTCAAGAACTGGTTGTGTTACTGGTGCTGGAGATACCATGGGAAAAAACAGGACCCATGCATATCAAGTTACAGTATTATTGGCACATCATTGATACTGTGAGCGTTGATCACCGTGTTTGGTTGGTGTATCATAAGAAGAAAAAAACATACCTGTGAAAGTCATTTTTACTTTCAAACTCTGCAAGAAAGAGAAATTTGCTACTGTTACATGGCTGCAGTGACATTTTTACAAGCTCTTACTGTCTGCGTCTCGATACATGCAAAATAGTTTATGTTTGAAAACTCAGCTGTGTAAATTACAGGTTGCTTAAAGCATTCAATCTCATAAAATGTGTTGAGTGACAGATGTATCATCCACATCAGCAGATGTATCCACCATGACTGGAGCTCGCTGATAACTGTCAACCACGTGCTGACTTCATCACAACTTACATTATGTTCACAAAATTGTTGTGTACTGTGCAAACCAGCATGATACTAATTTGCGGGAGGGGACACATCTGCCATCGGAGAGAGTTCATTCTCACCTTACTCCTCGTCCAAGGTTTCATCTCATTCTGAGCTGCGACACCAGCTTGCAGTGGGTTGCCAGACCATTCTGAAGACGTTCCTATCCTGTTCAGGTTCACTGCCGGCGTGACTTCTAACGCCTGCTCCACAGGAGCTGAACGGCAAGCCAGAATCATCAATATCATAATTTGATGTTTAAGCAAAACATGCTATTCACAATCAATTATTTGCTTATTGTTTTATGAATTGTAATCGCTGATAAAATTATTAACAGTCACACCTACCTTGACCAATGGCTAACTCATATGATTCCGGGGTTCTCTCTGGAAGTGGGGGGACAGGTGAGGGGGGGCTCCCTGAAAATATGGAAATTAGTGACATGGCTCAGTGGGATCAATATAGCTCCTATTTTGTTTATCCAGCATAAGTATAACATATTTGACATCATCATTCAGAAAACATGACTTCTATTTTGACAAACTGATTGCTGGCATTAAAGTACAATGACATTTTTATGAAATTATTATGTTTTTAGTTATCTTAAGACCTCTGGCAACAAAATAGTAGCATTTTTGAGAATGCAATCATCTGTATTTATGCATTTCAGAGCAATAAATATTTTCCGTTTATACATCTTTTCCTCACCTCCCATCTCCCTGAGAGCCACAGCAGCAGCATTGGGTGGGATAATAACGGCTAACCTGTCACAGGGCTCTGAGTGCTCTGAGAGACAGAATCATAGCATGTTGTTACACACTAGAGTCATGGAGGCAGTAGTGCACAGCAAAATGAATAATGATTAATAATGTGTGGCACATGTGCTGATGCAAGACTGGATGAAATTGTGAAATGGGAATTCTTGTAATAAACCTAAAGGGATGAGTACAGTGCTCAGTGTAATTTATACTACAGGCATACTACAGGCATTTCTCTATGCTGATAGCACTAACCTGCATCAACAGAAGCAACTCCCAGTACATAGGATTCAGGGGTTCGCATAGGTAACGGAGGAGGTACGTCCTCATCTGAGTGAGTAGGAACTGTACCTAAAAAAATGCACTTCAATCAATACAAACATCTCCAAAATCAAATTCTATCATTCTGTCATCCATGTTGCTTATTTTGAAGCAACTGCTACATGCACAGACATCACTGCTCACCTGATTGAGGAGAGTTGAGCTCCAGAGTCTGGTCATTCAGAGTCAGACTGGGTGTCAGACTGGGTGTGCTGAAGACAGGGTTCGCTGTCCACTGGCTGGCAGGAGCCGCCTCTTCAGTAGGGCTCAGTGAAGCATCAAAGTAGGGGTCCTCCACTGTCAGACAAATGGCTGCCACAGGCGGGACTGGAGGTTTCGGCGGTGGTGTGTCATCCCTCTCCTCTATCCTCTCCTCCAGTCCAGGGGCTCCCAGGCTGGGTGAGGTCCTGGTGAAGTCATCGAGACAGGCTCCCTCCTGGAGGTCCTGGCTGGAGGGCGCACCCACAGGAAGCCACAGGCCCTGGAGTAGCTGTTGTCGTTGCTGTTCCCTCTGCTTGTCACGGGCTGTCAAGGCACTGAGAATGTCTGAATTTGAGGACATGGTTGCGTGGGACTGCGATAAAACATCACCCTCCGCTGCCAATGAAGGCATCCTCAGTGGTGCAACATGATTGGGTGTCTGCCCCCACTCTTGTATTAATGGAAACCTAGAAGAAATGTATCAACCAGAAATTTAAGTCTGTTACCTCCACTATGCAATGGCCATGTCATTTTAATTCTGTGAGCTTGTGAAATACAGTATATTATGAAAAAGCAGTGATCAGGTCATTAATAGCACCTTTGCTGTGACTCTGGATACAGTAGACGCTGGAATTCTGGTCTAGGTCTTAACTCAGACTCCAACTCTTCACTCAGGTCAGAGAACTCACTGTCACTGGCTGCTGTGATAGGAGACGGAGCCACTGCCACCTGGTCAGTTCAACATAGCAGTGTAAGTCACAACAACTTTTGGCAAGGGAAGAAAATTTGCATGTAAATGGATTCCATTGCATGGAATACATGTGAGTTTTTGCTGTAGTGCCTGAATGATATTCAGTATTATGGCATCTGCACGAGAAA
>NW_027279511.1:0-135474 GCF_046629955.1 Centroberyx affinis
TATGCAAGAAATAACAATAATCATAACTTTATTTATATAGCACTTTTCTTAACATGGCTACAAAGTGCTTAGACAGTGACAACAAGGAGACAATGTAAAATAACATAGATAAAAACTAGAAGGGCACTCAGAGAGCGCAGACCTCTGCCAAGGTTTGTGCTATTATTGCTTGTTCGTGAGTCGGATCCGGACCTGCTCCAAAATTTTATGGATTCTTCCTTGGCCCATGCTACACCCTTCCACGAAGTTTCGGGCCAGTAGTTTTTCCGTAATCCTGCGATCAGACAAACAAACAAACAAACAAACAAACAAACAAACAAACAAACAAACAAACGGCACCGAAAACATAACCTCCTTGGTGGAGGTAATAAAATAAAGCAAAAAAAAAAGAAGATAAATAAAATGATGTAACAGATGTGAAAAATAAAATTTAACAAATATCAAAGGCTTCTTTAAAAATATGTGGAAAAATATGTGTGACATTGTAAGCAATGTCATCCGTTGATTAGACCTGTATTAAATAAGCAATTACTATGCAAACATGAAGCATATTTTCTTGCATTTGTTCTCAAATAAAAGATAAGGGCCCAATGGAAGACAGGAATCTTGCGCCATCGGCTTTTTATGAGCGGCAGCATTTATTGTCATCATGCACTGGAGGGAGGATTTGTTGCATCTCCCATACCACGTGCGTGTGTGTGTGTCTGTGTGTGTGTGTGTGTGCGCGCGCAATCTATATAGCCAGTCATCTGCAGAGCAGACCAGGGGTCAGCAGGTATACGCTGCATTTCATAAACTGTCAAAACTTCAAACAGCACTCGCAGCACTGACCCAGTGGATGCACACACTGCCTCTCTCCCCTCAGCTTTTACTGCAGGACACAGGAAACAGACCATGGAGGCTAAATCACTGTCCTGACAGCTGAGCTGCTGTCACAGACTGCAGCAGAGGGCCGGGAAACCAGGAGCATACCTTAGCTTAGCTCTGCGCTCTGTTGGCTGCTTTCCGAGACACGGAGAGAGGTTACTCGTGATTTAAAATATGTCAATAAAGAATTCACATTGAGATTCAATTCAGTTATGATTGTAAATCAATGCGCGGGCCGATTTGAAGAAATTAAAGCAGGTTTTTTGCGAGTCATGTAGAGGAAAGTGGGTGTTTTACGTGTAAGAAAGTATTAAAACGAGGCCACAGAATGAATGTGTGTACAACTCATACTGTTTGAGAGTGCGGTGGTTGAAGACATACTGCTGTATGTTCTGGTTGGTTTTGTTCATTCTAGGGAGGAACATGAACTTTGCTCTGGGTTTTACTTGAGTGACATTCCACTGAGCTTGACCCCACAACACATCTAACCTCGAGCAAAATTTGTGCATGGATGAATACGGAGACAGAAGAGAGATCATGAAAAGAAAGTGAAGTTCATGATTTCGCTTTTAATGTGCACATTACTTGCTTTAAGGGAAGTAGTTGTGATAGTACAGGTAGGCCTCTAGGAAACTGTGAATTTAGAAACTGATTTTAGCACTGAATGTAAGCTGAATTTTAAGTCCAGTCCAGCGTAATCTCCTGATCCAAACCTGAGATTCAAAGGCCGACAGTAGGTCTCCACTACACTATCTCAGCACGACACACAATAGCCACTGAACTGACCTGCGCTGCACCGGCCTTCCACTTGATCCTATAGGGATTGAGATCGAGTGACCTCCTTCCTATGCCAGGTAGTTTCCAGTGGGTTGCTTGGCTTGTGTACAGGCCGGCCCCTGTCACCCCATGGGGAGAGTGAAGGGGACATGTGCTTTGCTAGTTCTTGCCCTCTCAACACACACGGAGCCCACATTCCCCTTTCTAGTGCCGTAGAAGGACACAAAACTGGCCAGGTATGCCGCCAGACTGAGAGTCATGGAGGGATCCACAATGGGCCAGGTTGTCCTGAAAATGGGGAGGAGGAGGCATCTAAACCATACCATACATAATGGATGGATGGATGGATAGATGGATGGATGGATGGATAAATGTAAACATACTGTAGATAAACAGATGCAGATGGCATGCACACAAATGACTTTCCTGCACGTACACATACACATAAACACACACACACACACACACAGAAACTATGCCTGCCTCTGGTACACCACTGTTTTGACATCCGCTCTTTGTTAAGATGAGATGGAAGCATGTCATCATCCCATGCCTATCAATCAGATCACCTACGGCCATCCTTGTGAGAGCGAGGAGTGATAAAGTCAAGGGTAACCGTGCCAAACGTCTGCAGGAATGCAAAAGCCGGGCACCAAAGAAGCTGCCTCTGACTGGCAGCCATCAGCGATTAACACCCTCTCAGACAACGGAGCAATTTGTATGTCAAGAGGTAAAGATATTTAACTAGCGCGGAGGTATGTGCAACGATTAACAGAAGAAACATCTCCCATTCCTGAAGGGCGTTTCACATGCACAAGTCACGCACACAGAGAGAAAATGTCGAGCCGCAGCAGATCTGCAGGTGGCTAGTGCAATTATATTGAAATTGAGAGCTGAAATGAATGCATGACTGTGTTCTTGTCATTTCAATAAAGAAATCCCTTAGACCAAAAGCTACACATTATGCAGCCATCATACAGTAGATCATGGACATACTGTATAGGCCTATTGTGGTTGCCTTCAAGTAGTCCAGTGTCCACTCTGCTTCTGATTCCTTTCTTTTAACACCACATCAATCTAACATGCTGTACACTATCACTGCGGCTCTCTTGCTTAACACTTAATGCTTTTCCTCTGTCAAGAGTGGTCATTACTGTACAACACAGTGTTTTGACAGCTTTTTGGCAGGTCATGTCTGCTTCAATCCTCGGCCTCCTGACGCAGACGGGCTGCAATGCCTCCGAGCAAATTCCCCAGGAAACATGGGATGAGTGAAGTGTTGTTCCATGATGAAACTATGTTCTTTCGCGGATACAGGCTTATAGATTGCACCTGTGTATTTGCTTAGGAAAACATGTTTTTCTTTCTTATGAACACTTTTTAATGGCCTTGACAACAAGTCAAGATATCAGCTTTCTTCAACCTCAGATGCACTTGGATATATGCTAAAACTGTATTGAAATTAACATATACACTAAATGTTCCTGATATTGAGTTGCAGCCCCTCTGCACAATCCACATCTCATCTCCTCCTTAGTGATTGGTAGCTAAGCAGATATTTTGAGGACATTACCACTCATCCTACACAGCCACTTGACCACATGTATTTCTTCCTGCCTAGATGTCCTTGGTAACAGAGTAGAGTCTTGCTTTTAACCTGAAGGTCAAGACTGAACTACATTACACACATGCCTTGACCATTGGCGCCAAGTACCGCTGACATCATCACTCTGACCTTTGCGTGAAAGTAATTTTAGAGTGCCAATTGCTAAGGTGTCAATGACATCTGGCAGTGTAAGTATGAATATCAAGAGCTGTAAACTGGGATCTGGATGGCTCCTTTGTACAGTAGCCAGCCACACTAATCCCACTTGGCAATGAAGGTTCCTGGTAATATGAATCAATGTAGATGTTTATCACCCTTAAGAAACTGAGGATCCACATTTAGAATGTCAGATTGAATGCATCCTCGGAGATGTGAGGCAATGATGTGTTCATTATAGTTGAACTGATATCAACTTGATGCATTGTCCATACATCTGGTGCAATCCACATGGCCGGAGAGCCCTTTCTTGTATACTGTACTTATGGTTATGATTGAATAGAAATTCCTTTGTCTTCTACTGTGGTTCGAAGTATGATCTATAGTATCTATACAGTCCCATGCAAGCGATTTTGGCACAACACCTCTTAAAAATCCTTCAGCTCAAGGGAGCCACCTAGCTCATCCATATCTGGGTTTCTCATTACATGTGAGGTTAGCAGGGAACGCAGCTCAGGTCCACTTTCCCCTCGGGTGGAACTGCAGCAGACGCTCTCACTGTCCTGTCTCCTGTACCAGTGAGATCAGACCTTCCTGTCTGTGGAGGCAATTTCCTGTGCGCTTTGGGAGATGGAGATATAACTTGATTTGCATCAAACTTGCACTGAACTTGATTTTTTTTCTGAGACAGCATTTCTCTCAAAGATGTTGATATTTCTTCATGCTGCTGTGAGCATGATGGTGAAACACACTTTGTAGTGCCTTTGCAGACTCTCTAACAAGATGTTTGTATTTGTTTCCCCCCTCAAACATTCCATGTTGTGTGTTAGTGAAAACATGAAAATTTGGGGGGAGGTTTGCAGAACACTCCTCCTTTGGCAAGGGTCCCACCCCCTTCACAGAGTCCAAAGTAGAGCGGCACACACTCTCTCATGCACACATCTCTGCCTTATATGGGTGAGGTGACATCATGGACTAGAGGTCCGGTGGTGCTACACTGTATTTATTCACCTTTCATTGTCCGGATGACATGCTTGGAATGTGACGGTGGATGCCCTGTGGAGAAGGGGCCCCCTGCCAGCTCGCATCTATTCTCATTGGAGTTAGTAGAATGGCAAAAATGGTTATGAGCTGCTTGTAGTGCATCCAGAGTGGGTAAGTTTTAAATGGAGCTTGTTTTGAACTTTTGGAGGCTGTTTGGGCTGTGGAATGATGCAGAAGTTGACTCGTGTCAGTGCCGCCTATAACATTTGGTTTCTTTTGCATTGCAAAAATGTTGAGGTTGAATATTCTATCAGTCTATTCCTGGGAGTGCACAGAGAAACAATGCAACTTTGCATTCGGTCTGCTTTGCATGCATTTTGTTGGAGGCTGAGATGAGAATGGGCATGAGCAGCATAGAAAGAAGCTGAGAGAAAAGGAGACCACTCGGTGAGGGGGCGTTAGTTAAACTTTCACTCACAGTTTGTGTTCTTAGTCTTTATCCCATCAGCAAGGATGAAAATAGCAGGAGTATTTGGCAGTTATAGTGTAGAGCTTTGCCAGTTTTCATTTTAGGGACATGGCTAGCAACTAGATAGAAATGGTTAAGTATTTGATTTTAGCTCTTATTCTCTACAATATATCATACATTATCCTTTTACTGCACAATGTGCTAATTATCAATGATCTTATCTGTCATAGAATCTTACAAATGGCTTTTAGTGTTGCAGTCACTTTTATAGACTTAACTTTTAGTTGTGAAATTTTAGTTGTCAATACATAATTTTTCATGCCATAAAGTTATGTATCAGCAAATGATAACATAGATATGTTTCATGAGAAAATTGTGTCTTTGGGATACGTTTCTATGTATTCTGAGATAGTCACTTCCATAATGACAGCCAAGTTTGACAGTCTGGAAAACTTTAATATTATCTTTGGGTAGACTCATGATTGTATTATTACTGAAATATAAATAAGATAAATCTGTGCATCCTTGAATACAAATATTTTCTATTTCCAAGACATAATGACAAACACAGATACGTACGGTAGATGGTAACTTTGAAATCAATGAAATACCATTCACCATGTACTATACAGTATACTAATGTCATGTACTGTACTGTAATGTGCTAATGTTGCCTTTTTTTCTCCACTCTCATTGTTAGATTGAAGAGGTTGCTTGAGAACGAGAAAGCCTACCAGGTGCGGAAAGAGAAGGAGCACTCTAAACGCCTGGCCAAGGTGCGGGAGGAGCTGGTCAAACTGAAGTCCTTTGCCCTGATGCTGGTGGATGAGCGCCAACTGCACCTGGAGCAGATGGACCAACAGAGCCAGCGGGTCCAGGAACTCAGCCAGCAGCTACAGCAGCGCGAGCAGGCACTAAGCGAAGCCAGCGGGCGTGCTCAGGAGGACAGCAACAGGGTGCAGAGCCTGGAGGCTGAGCTCAAGGAGAAGTCGGCCAAGCTCACCCAACAGCACGAGGAGATGAATGCCAAACTGGCCAGTCAGGAGTCCCACAACCGTCAGCTTAATGCCAAACTTTTGGGGCTTACGCATAAAGTGGAGGAGCTAGAGGAGAGCAACAGGTCCTTGAAGAAATCTGAGGAGGAACTGCAGGAGTTGAGGGAGAAGATCAGTAAAGGGGAGTGTGGCAACTCCAACTTAATTGCTGAGTTGGAGAACCTCCGGAAGCGGGTGTTGGAGATGGAGGGAAAGGATGAGGAGATTACTAAGACTGAAAGTCAGTGTAAGGAGCTGAGGAAGAGACTGCAAGAGGAGGATAGCAAGAGCAAAGACCTTAGGCTGGAGGTGGAGAAGCTCCAGAAAAGAATGATGGAGCTGGAGAAGCTAGAGGGTGCATTCAGCGTCAGCAAGGCTGAGTGCACCCAGCTGCACACTGCTCTGGAGAGAGAGAGGGCCCTGACCAAAGAGCTCTCAGATGAACTCATAGCACTCAGAATCCGTATGAAAGAGGTTGAGTCTTCTGAGGTGCGATTAGAAAAGTCTGAGCTGAGCCTTAAGGATGACTTGAGTAAGCTGAAGTCATTGACCGTTGCTTTGATGGATGAACGAAAGAACCTGATGGAAAGAATGAAGTCAGATGAGAAGAAAAAGGAGGATCTGAATAAGATGGTCAAACTCGAGCAGGGCAAGGTTATGGAGGTGACTGAGAGATTGATAGAGGAAAGCAAAAAGCTCTTGAGGTTGAAATCAGAGATGGAAACCAAAGTAGAGACTCTAACCATTGAAAAGGGAGAGCTAAGCACTAAGCTGGCTTATGAAATGGATAAAAGTAAGGATCTTAATTCTAAAGTCAGCCAAATGAAAAAGAGATTAGATGGGTTGGAGCAAGCAGAAAAGCTATCAATGAAGAACACAATGAAATGTGAACTGGGAAGGATGTCTGACCCTTCTAAGAGAGAAGATAACAAAGTTAAGGAACTGACTTTTGAAATCGATCGCCTGAAAAACCGTCTCAAACAACTTGAGGTGGTAGAGGGAGATTTGATCAAGACAGAGGATCAGTACGACCTCTTGGAGAAAAAGTTCATAACTGAGCAAGACAAAGCCAACATTCTTTCACAGCAGGTTGAGGAAATGAGGAATCAGATAGCACGAAACAAAGCAATAGAGAAAGGAGAAGAGGAAAGCCAGGAAGAAGACCTCCGACAACGATGCAAAAGAGAGGAGGCCAAAACCAGGGACCTGCAGTCTGACGTTGTGGCCCTCAAGGAGAAGATCCATGAACTGATGCACAAAGAAGACCAGCTCTCTCAGCTCCAGGTGGATTATTCTGTCCTACAGCAGAGGTTCTTGGAAGAGGAGGAGAAAGCCAAGAACATGGGCATTGAGGTTTTCCATCTCACCAAAGAGCTGGAGGTGACTAAGCGTCATAGTCGAGCTCTACGGCCCAGCTTGAATGGGAGGAGAATGGTGGACGTTGCTATGACTTCCACTGGGGTACAGACGGAGGTGTCACCCAATGGCACAGCAGAGGAGGATACCCCAGCTGTGTTTATCAGGAAGTCTGTCCAAGAAGAGAATCATATCATGAACAACCTCAGACAGAAGTGCCTGAAGAAGCCAACAGAGAAAACTAGTGCCATTGAACGCTGCCCTTCATCTAGCAGTGACCTAGGTATGAAGAAATCCTGGATTCCCTGGATGAGGAAAAAGGAAAACACCCCTCACGGAAACAGCCTGGAAAAGCCACTGCACATCAACGGAGGTACCTTGCCCTCTGAACTGACTATGTCCCAAAAGCAAGGGCAGCCGTTACACATCCGAGTGACTCCAGACCACCAAAACAGCACGGCCACTCTTGAGATCAGCAGCCCCACTGCTGATGACTTCTTCTCCAGCTCAGCTCCCCTCAGCCCCAACCCAGCCCATCCCAAGTCCAAAATCACAATCATTCCCAACCACTCCGCAGCCACCCAGAGGGGGAGGTCCACCGCTGGGCCTCGGGGCCCCGAAAGAGCCAAGTCCCCAGTCACCATCACAACTATATCCAGGGCCAAGTCCCCAGAAAGCAGCCGAGCTTCCTCCTCGGCCTCAGGAAGGCCCTTGTCCCCCATCTCCATCATGACAGTCAGCACCTCTGTAGTAGCTGATACTTCTGCCTCTCCAGAACCCCAGGAGATGACCATGGGCCGGGCAGTGTTCAAGGTCACCCCTGAGAAGCAGATGGTCCCGATGCCTATAAGGAAGTGCCACACCAACACCAACATCATCACCACTACTGACGATAACAAGATCCATATTCATCTGGGCAACAACAACGGCCCTAAGATGGTAGTAAGGCCAGTTGCTACTGTAACAGAGAGCAAAGAGATGACCTTATCTACTGGGACAGTTCTGCGCTCCCCTCGCCAAATCACCACCACTGCTACCAGGACCACACCCAGCAAAGTGATGAGTAGTATTACCATCACTCCTGTTACGTCCACCCCTTCCAGACCCACACAAAGTGTGGTAAGTTTCCTCAAGTTAAACCAAGGCTGTCTTTCATTGCCTTCATTTTCTACCAAGTATTTATGAAAGCATTGAGAGTGACATTGGTTTCCTATTCTATATTACACGTATATTTCTTATTATGTAAGATAACTGACAGCTTCATTTTCCACTGTTAGAAAGCAATAATGGGTGAGGAGGCAACATTGTGGTGGTGTTTCAGTGAACCTTATAATATGCTCTTTGTGGAGCAGATGGATAGCGTGACAGCAATGGCCTGATGGACAGGCCTCAGCACAACGGAGCTGTAATGACGTGGCATCTTGCCACCATGCTACAATCATGCTGCAATTTATAGTTGTTATGCACTGTTTACATTCACAAACAGCCACGCAGGGCTCAGTGCCCTCTTGCTGACACAAAACAGCCTTGCACTGGTACAGCACACTGAAACCTAGCATGGGTAAGCACTCACCCGCTGAGGTTGAAATGAAAGAATGAACAAATATTTACATTTTTCACTCACACAGTTCATACAATGCATATGCTCAGTTACATTGTTTAGAATTTCAGAATCCCCCCTTCCTGTAATGGGTTTTTCCCTTTGTCCGTTATTTACTCTTTATGTTCCCCTGAAGTGCTCTTCTCTCTTCATTCTCCCGTCTGAACAACTGTACCCTCTCTCCCCTTTCTTAAACAGACTGGGCATGATGCCCAGCCACCCCGCACTGGGCTGACCCGCATCCCAATGTCCAAGAGCCTGAAGACAGGGAAGGCTGTGCTGGGAGCCCTGGGGATCTCGGGCGGAGTGAGGCTGGAATCACGAGCAGAGAGCCAGTCCATGAGGATAGAAGTTAAGAAATCTACAGTGAACAGTAGTGCCTTTCAAAATGGAGGAAAAGCCTGATGGACACAGAGGAGAGGACAGGACACAAGAATCCATCTATAATCCAAGGTGATGAATGGGTATGAGGTGCTCAGAAATGGCACCAGTGAGATACTCATACATATCTAAACACGGCATGACAAAGATGCAAATAACAGTCACAATAGACTAAGAGCTGTGCTGTGTCCTTATTCAACTCAGCAATATAACACTAGACATTATGGTATGCAGTGGAATTTTGTTGTACTTGAAATCAGGAGTATATTTTATATTTTTGCAAAGTCTTTTGTGCTTGTCTGTCTTGTATCCATTTCTGTCATTTATATGGCAACATTTTCTACATATTTACAGGATGTATTTTGATGGGGATTTGGGTCAAATACTATGTCAGACTATGCTGCTACTAACTACTTCTTGCATTAATGAGTGGTTGTCTCACCTACATTGAGTTTTGTTGATATATTTTGTAAAGAATTTGACACATCATAAGTCACAATATTTGTTTTCATGTAAGTGATGTTTCCTTTTTGTGTAAAGGATTTTGTAAAATGTATTTTAAATAAAATAGACTTTTAAAAGTGGAGTGTGAAATGCTAAATTTAGAATATTTGTGTGAAAATAAGCAACACAAAACCTCATTCTCTCATGACAAAGACGGTTCTGTTTATCTTTGCAAGTTGGCAGAATTCACTGCATGCAGCCGTTTAATTAATTTCACATTAATGTGCCAAGTTGTCAAAGTTTGTATTTACCTGCTGTGTGTGTGTGACAAGAAGATGAATCAAAACAGATCATGGCCTTAAAATCCTGTGCCTGGCAGGCAGCCGGCCAAATTCTCATGGTCGTCGTCCAACAGTGGAATGCTCACTTGCCTGTCCTAAAAGCCCACTTTGAATCAAAGAATAATAATGTGTCCAGTAAAGCAGATGAGCTACACATATTTGGTCAGTTGATCTAGGGAGAAAAATAGGCAATCATCAAACGTAAAGCAAATTAAAAGTAGTCCTCAGATATTTCACATTCTTATTTCAAAATGCAAGGAAACCACATTAAGGCCCAATGTAGGAATTATTCATTCATTTTCGATGTCAAACTCCAACTGTGATGCTTGGTATTGTATGTATATATATACATACATACATATTTAATTTCAAACCAGTGTTATCCATCAACATTCAGGTCTCCTTGTATTCTGCATCCCTCAGATGTTTGTGCACCACGGGCCATGTGAGAAAGGGGCGTGTCCATCGCCTGTGCTGACGTAACTACTACGTAAAATCATCCTATTGGTTCAGAAACTTCCTGCTTCTTCCTCTTGGACGAGATTAGCAAACCAGCTAAAATCAACACCACAATGAATAGATATTTGAAATAGATAGCAGGGTAGTTACACTCCGTGAATAACATTACCATTTGCTTTAGCGTTTCGTCTTTTTGCCCGGCGTGTGGGGCTTGACGAACAACTGCCATCTGTCAACTAAAGTGGATTATTTTGCTCGAAGGGGATTGCAGCCATGATGGCGTCAAGCTACAACGCTAAGGAAGAGGACGGACACCATTCGGGTTCATCGAGTCATGGTGGCGCTGGGGCTGTCAAAAGCAAAAAGCCGGACAACACTGCGTTCAAACAGCAGAGACTGCCAGCCTGGCAGCCCATCCTGACAGCCGGCACCGTCCTCCCTGCTTTCTTCGTTATTGGGCTCATCTTCATCCCCATTGGAATCGGCCTGTACGTCACATCAAACAACATCAAAGAGTATGAGGTAAAGTTACAGTAAATATGTCTGTCAGTTTTGCATCTTCTGCAGTAACTACTACTATTGAACGTCAACAGGACAAACAATTGTAATAATTTCCTTTTCTTCGAAGTTAGTTCTCTCTTGTATGGAGAGAACGGTACGCCAAACTCCTTTTAAACGTCTGGTAATGTAACGTAACCTTGCTTAACGGCAAAAGCATACACACCATAAAGTATGGCTCAATATTTTTCGGAATTGATAGACGTTGCTCTTCAATTCGGGATACATACAATCCACCAAGCAGCATTTAATTCAATTCCAACTGTTAGAATTGCTTCCTCTTGTTCTTACCATCTTATTCAACCAAAATACACAGTGGTGGGCGGTAGCGAGCAGTGTAAACCCGTTCTAAAAGTGTACATTTTATTGAAATAAATCCTGCTTGGTGGATTATATGTACGCCGAATTGAAGAGTGAGTCGTTTCGATTTTAAATCGTCTGGAATTATGTTAAATGGGATTTGTATTTAACTACAAGCAAGACCACAATTAATTGCTATATGTTTGAATGGGTTGTGATTGTGATGATATTTCCATACAAGAGGGAATGGCACGTATCGAGACTACGCCACTGTTTGCTAATCTAACTGGTCCATCATTTTCAGGTTGATTACACTGGAGTTGATATGTCAAGTCCATGCTTCAACTGCGCCCAGAACTTCAGCTGGAACAGCACAACATCATGCAACTGTTCTGTCCCCTTTACCCTGGAACAGCCATTTGAGGTGAGCCGTGGACCCAATGAATAATTCATGCATTCAGGCCCAGAACTGATAGTGCTGCTCTGAGTATACTAGAACTGCTCTCCTGACAGCGAATGTCCATTAAGGCCTATTTGTGTTCGAGGAGACACTCAAGGTTTGGCTCAAGCCTTCGTAACATTGATTATTCCAGTTTTAGGGCATACACTATACACTTAACGGTTCAGTCCAGCAACCTCTTCAGAAGGCTGCTATTGATTACTTATAGGAATCCCTCGGCTTAGACTGTACTTTACACTTGCCTTTCATCTCAAGGCTTTCTGGATAAGCCTAACCGATAATGTTTGCTACAACCCAGATATGGCTGATAAATGAACATAACACAATCTAATGATTTGTAATTTTGAAGTGTAGCTGGAAAGTAAAATCCAGATAAAACGACACCAGTCTGCTCTGAGAAAACAGTATTTGGTACATATGGAGACTTAAGTAAGTTACTCTGTGTTGTGTACGATTCTGTACGAAACAGGATAAGATAAAAGAGGGAAGTTTCAGTATCAGCTACGCCTATTGCTAGACTGTTACAAGAGCTCAGCTATCCCCGTCCTGCGACTGGTGAATTGACCCAGGCACAGATAGTATTGGTTCAGTGAGATACCTGTTGCTGCCTCCCTGCTGATGCACCCTGTCTCTTTCTCTCCTCCCCTGCAGAGCAATGTCTTTATGTACTACGGCTTATCCAACTTCTATCAGAACCACAGACGCTATGTGAAGTCCAGGGATGACAGCCAGCTGAATGGTGATAGGTCGTCTTTGAAGGTATGTAAGGACATGATGAGTGTCATCTTGGAACATGACATTTTTTGGGTCCATCAGGCAGAGTTTTCAATAAATGCATTTACAGAACCCGAGCAAGGAATGTGAGCCGTACCGCACGAGTGATGGCCTGCCTATTGCTCCATGTGGGGCTATAGCCAACAGTCTCTTCAACGGTAAGAAACTTGAAACTCGACACACGGCTTTGCCGTTTTCTCCACAGCATTAAAAGGAATATTGGCACTCTCTTGCTCTGCCGCAATCTTATCTGACTGTTTTGTACAGAGCTTTTAGTAGGATTTTTAATAAAGCTTGACCTATCAGTTTGCAGATGTTCTGCTCATTTGCAGCACTTCATTCATCATGTAAGAGCTTGTCTGACCTGTGGGAATATTGACTTTCACTTCATTTTAATGTGTTCCTCTGTTCCCAGACACTCTGGAGTTGTATTACATTGATGCCAATGGCTCCAGAACTGCCATTCCTCTGGTGAAGAAGGGCATTGCGTGGTGGACGGACAAGCATGTGAAGTTCAGGAATCCCGGTGGAAACAACAACAACCTCACTGCAGCTTTCCAAGGTGATTTTACCGCTCTGTGCACAGGACCTCTCTGGCTTATAAGCAGTTGAGTTGCTGTTACTAACTTGGTCGTGTCTCCTCCTTCCTCAGGCACAAGCAAGCCGGTGAACTGGAGGAAGCCAGTTTATGAGCTGGATCCCTTGGACGTTGACAACAACGGATTCATCAATGAGGACTTCATCGTGTGGATGCGCACGGCCGCCCTGCCCACCTTCCGCAAGCTCTACCGCATCATCCAGAAGAAGGCCAGCATGACCCCCACTCTGCCCAGTGGCAAATACGTCCTGGAGGTCACCTACAGTATCCTTTTAATGCCAACTATAAACCCCATACTGTCTAATCCAAACTAGAGGCTGCAGGGCTGGTTTCCATGATCCAGATGGATCTTACTCCTGTTTGAAATTCCGTATGTGAAGCTGCACTAGGCAAGATTTTTATGTAAAAATCCACCCATCTCATAAGTCAGAAAGTGGAGCTGCAACAGAGAAGAGTGTCCAATCCTCCCCTTATTGAGATGTCCTAGATTTGCCCTATTTGCCCAAATGAAATTCTGGTGTCAGTGTGGACACTGGTGGGAAATCTTTTCCACCTCCAGGAAGAGACAAATTGAAACTTAAGATCAAGATACAAACAGCAAAAGCGAGCGCTTCATCCAGAGAAAGCTGGACTCACCAACGTTAGATCTTTCCCTCTCATCCCTTTCATATTCTTTGGTAGGAAGCATCACAGACCAGCTGGGTTGATAAAGATGAATGAGCAGAATGAGCTATAATTTAGGTAAACTGCTTAATAATGTTCGCAAAAGTTTTTAACACTAATTTCAATACATTAAGGGTATATCTGTGATTGAAAATACTTGACATGGTCCATTTATAAATCTTGCTTTAAAATGTACTTTTCAGTCGATCCAGAGGTCATTTCCTTTAACCGTGTGTGATCAGATTACCCCGTGCGCAGCTTCGAAGGCCGGAAGCGCATGATCCTGAGCACCATCTCCTGGATGGGCGGCAAGAACCCCTTCCTGGGCATCGCCTACATCACCGTGGGCTCGGTCTGCTTCTTCCTGGGCGTGGTCCTGCTCATCATCCACCACAAATACGACAACCGCAACAACAGCGCCGACATTCCCAACTAAACCCCCCCCCCCCCCCCCCCCCTCGCATGCGCGGGCGGCCCTGCAAGGCCCCCGTTCTGGACCGCTCGTCCATTTTAGCCTGAATGCACTGGTCTTTGTAAACGTGTGTTACGTGTCTGTGTAATGTCAGCATACACGCTAACCTCCCGCAAGTGAGGGCTGTAGTCAAGTGTCTGTTTTTTTAAAAAGCTGGGCTAAATATGTAGGACTATGAAGGCGAGAGAAGGATGCTGGAGCTTTGGGTTCTGTGTCTGTGCGTATGGCGTAGCTTCAAGATGGCTGCTGAGAATGTTATTTCTGGTCTTCAGATACATAAATGTGTTTTATTTTCTATTTATCTATACATTATCAAAAGTCTATGTATTTTATTTTAGCAGTGCTTTGCGACTGGCTTAATTATTGAAGGATGTATGTATTTTTCAAGTGAGTTTTTGTCCATATTATGTACTGTTGTCCTGCTGATGAATGTACCATTGTATTTCATTGACATACCTCTGTTGTTCTTTCAGATTGGCTTTAATATAGGATGGAATACTCATAGAGAAATTGCGTATTTGCCGGTAATTACGGGAAACATTGATGTTTAAGAAAAACTATTTTATCCTTGCAGAGGCATAGAATATTAATGACAAATGATACCAAAAATGTGGTTATGTTACCTGCTCTCAGCACTGATTGGGCCATTCATAAGGCGTCTTTCTTAGGAATTATTGAGAATGCTCAGTTTCTGATCTTACAAAGTAAAATTTATTAATCATGGAGAAGTTATACTATACCACTTTATCCAGTGTTCTGTAAATTGTTGTATATCAGGTTGCATCTCTTGCCGACAATAGCACAGAAATTCTTCAGTTTTTATATTTTGAGCTGATTGTTGATTAAATTCCCTTCCATACTTCGATGTTGACCAAATGATATGCACTTTAAAAGTGTCACATTTGTTAAGCTTTTATTCCCCCTCATTTCATTCCGCCCTCCTTTATAATAACATGTTCTATAATTTATCATAAATCCGAGTAAACTGTTTAAATCTAAAGTTTATGGGTTTTTATAAAGTTTGTAGGGTCGTATTAAAGAACTGTTGGTCAATGCATTGTTGTCATTTGTGATTTCATAGGTCAACATCATATCAGCACTAAGGTGACTGCATAGTATTGTAGATTACAGTAGTTGGTAGACTTGTTAAAAAGCCCTTAACCTGAACTGATTCTAAAGCAACATTTTCATCAGACTCCACACAAGTATGCATAAAAATACAATTGTTATTATTGTTATTATAACTCATTATAACTATCTTATTATAAGTTTTAGTGTCATATGGTCTGAATGCTGTTTCAGAGCCTTGTCCACCCTGCCAAGAATAAAAAACTGGGGGAAACGCTGAATACAGAAAGTTTTTGGCATGAATATGGTCAAATGTACAGATATTCCATATTGGTACCAAATATTAGCGTTCGGCAGCTTCAGTCTAAAAATATGCTCATTGGCCTTCACATGCCCATATCAGTCGAATTGTTGCAAAGGGAAAGACACACATGCACTGACATAAATTGAGATATCCACATGTTCTTTGACTGTTACTTTATGCTTGTGTGGTGTTTTTTTCAAAAGGACCCTTTGAGGTTAAATATTTAAAAAATATTTTATGAATTTCTCCAATTGTGAAATACTGCATTAACAGCAATAACAATAGCAGTTATGTTATTATTGTTGTTGTTGTTGTTATTATCATTACTGTATAAATGATAAATAACAATAAGTATGACGTGAAATGCTACTAATGAATTCTGATGCGACCGGAAGTGTAAGACCACCCAAAGGATTGTGGGAAGTCAAACTGTCAGTGTCCTTGTGCTGTGCTTTAACCTCCTAGCTTCCCACACAGAAGTGTGCCAAAATGTACAGACAACTTATGGTAAGACAGCAATTTCATATGTTTTATTTACCATAAAACGTTACCATACCATAACACGCCCTTAAATGTATCAGTAATAGGTAACTACGCTGTAAATCAGCAAGATTTCTCAATGTTATTTAGCCAATCCGGCTAACGGTAACCTGAACTATGCTAGTCAGCGTTAGCTAGGTAGTAGTTAGTAGGTATGTAGCTAACGTTGTGAAATCAAGCTGTTTAATTTCAGAAATGAATATATTCTAGTTGTCAATCTTGTTACGGACTGTATCATCACTTGAATTTGTTTCTCAAGGAAAGTTAAGCAACAAGACGAGCGTAGAAATGGCTCTAGCCACCGAGTCAGAAGCAGTTGACCTGTCACAGATGCATTGCTAGCTAGCTAAGTGTTACTATTTGATGTCATTTCCCTCACGCTCTCCCTGTTTAAATTTGTCATGAATCAGAGATAACTGTCGGCCCTCAATGAATTGCTTGTGCCACCAGGGTCTTCGGCTGCTCTCTAAGCGGACCATCACCAGCAGTGCCCGCAGACAGGTTGATAACACTGTTAAGGACAAACAGAAACTGTTTCAGGTAATCTCATCAAGGCCAACAATGACACCCTCAGTAAAACTGAGGATCTAATTAGAACCTCTGCTGACCTTTGTAACAATATTATCTGACACTCTGTCAGACCCAGTGACAAGTTTGGGTTGAGGGAGCCCAGGTCTGATTAGATGAATAATCTAGATTTAAGGACTGTTTCTCTTTTTGACACTTAACAGGACGAATAAGGCAAAGGTAATATTGTAGATTTGAAGTAGAGTTTGATATCCTTTCACTGCTCCTAGACAGCAATGCTGACTTGGGAAGCATTGTTGGTAGGAGACAGTAATATTTTTCACAGTGTGAGGTAGGGAAAAAGCCCATTTCACACAGCTGAAATTGTCTGTCTGTCTGTCTGATTTTAAGTCTGAGGCAGTATAAGCAGCCTGAGTATGTAGGCCTAATTTGATTAGGTTTGTAGGTACCTTTTGTCATTACTTTAAAATAGTAATGTGCTTCTTTGACTTGTTGTGATTAATAACTTAGTATAACTTCATTTGTCAATATATGAAGTGAGACAAAATATGGTATCTTTAAGTAATGATAATGCTAATGTTAATGTTAAAGTGTGTATTTTATTCCCAGGTTCTGGAGACAGAATCTAATTATATCCTCTTTGTAGCCTGACAGATAAGTATGTATCATGGATTTTACCCCTAGGATGACTTTAGGCTGTAGTTGGGGCTGGAGCTCTACTAATTATGCATGCAGTTTGATAAGCAAAAATCCAATGCCAAATCAATGTTCCAATGTGGCAGGCTTTGCTGCTCCCTGCATAGCAGTAGAAATCACCATAGCTGACACATGGCCGACCCTTGCTTCTAAATCTCAGAGCAATTACTGCTTCTTTGCATACTGTACTGCAAGTCATTGCTGAATTGCCATGGTGACCCAGCGATGAGCTCCAGTTGTATAAATGGTAAGTTTTCCAGTAAACTGTAGACATGGTGTGCGGAGAACAGCTGGGTCATAATGTTATTGGCAGAGTTGTGTTATCTTTAATCTAAAGCATTATGCTGAAACACACGCTCTTGTTTTTGATATTTATTCCAACAGTTAAAAGTATTACTTTACAAAAATCAGACCACCGCAAACCGTATCTGTAGAGCCAAAAACACATGAAGATCAAAGCTCTCAGGCATTAGTCATTTGGTGATTGTATGACTTTCTTCTTTGCTGTTTGAACAGGAGGATAACGGCATGCCGATCCACCTGAAGGGCGGCACAAAGGATGCTCTTCTGTACAGAGCCACAATGACTCTGACCATTTTCGGTATGTCACCGTTCATTTGAGATTTGTTCAATCATGCTCACCTCAGATACCCCAGACATGGCTTTTAGAATAAACATATTTGATGTCAGTGATGTGACCTTCATGTTTTTACTGGAATGAGTTTGGGAGCAAATTAAGCAGGTCGTCATGAAAGTGTGTCTAGCTATGTTATGTGCATCTTGTCTGTCTGATCTCTCCACAGGCAGCGGATACGTTGTATACGAGCTGTTCACTGCAGCGATGCCCAAGAAGCCATAGTGAACCGTGATTGGCAGATTGGACTTTATTTTTATTGTCTGATTAGAACACAAATGTAATACTTAAACTCTCTTCTCTGTTGTGCAGATTTGAAATCTGGGAGATTATTTGTCCTATCAATAATGTCAATATGTTTCATGCTTGGGATCAATATTTATTGGTTGTACAATTCATGAGCCGCAGATAATAAACAATAAACAGATCTCAGTTAATAGTGTTTGTTTTTGTAACTGATTGCTTCTGCAGCGGGTTAAGAACTAAGTTAAGTGTTCACATTAGTGGACAGTGGGCACAAAGATGGCGGCCCAGTGGTTTGACTTCATCTCCTGTCTCACGTTACAGAGGATCTTGATATGAACATCTGTCACTCATTGCGCTGTGGATGGAGGATCTAATGATGCTAAAATAGGAGACAGCCATCATTATACAACTGGTCTATTCCTTACTGAGAGTTAATCAATGTGTGTTTCTTTGTTTCGAACACTAGAGGGCAGCAGCGAACAACAATCGACCTGCAACGCTTTCATTTTGGCAGCAGATGGACAGGCTACTGTTGAAAGACTTCGCTGTCCCTATTAGTGTGATTAAACAGAGAAGTGATCTTTTCTAGTAGAGTGATGTCGTTAACAGCTCATATTATAAATAAACGGTGAAATAAGTAAACTTCCTTTCATTAGGAAGATTATATATATATATATATATATATATATATTTATTTCTGTTGTCACCTTCAATGCATTAATCAAGAGAAAGACCTCAAGAGATTTTGAAAACGATAAAAGTTCCAACTTTTAATAATTAAGCAGATATTTGAACAACTAAGTACCCCAAATAAAAGGTTGTCCATTGCACTTATCAATTGAACAAAGCCATTTTCCTCAACGCTGCCCCCGTTGTGTACTAGTTAGTCTGACAGTGGAAACACATCAATTCGCCAAGCCAAAGGAATGCAGAGAAAAATGCAATTTCCAAAAAGTGCATCCGTCTCTGGGAGGACATGCATCAACTGACGGGCAGCGGTTTCGTAAGAAAAACCCCTCTGATGGTAAATTGAGAGTTGGGAACTGCCCCCCTATTAAGTAGCCGATGGTGGAAAGATTCTTCCCACTTGGAAAGAGGCTTTTCCTTCTTGGACATCTGCTGGTGGAGCTTCCAGTAGCCAGAGAGCAGAGAGAGGCTCCAGCCGCAGCTCCTGAAATTTCTCTGCTGCCTTCCAGACAGAGGGGGACGCGTCAAGGAGGCTGCGCTCAACACTGTGTCGGTTCATTTTCTGGGGGGTTGAATAGGTGAGTAAGCGGACTTAAATTTATTTAGAAGTTTTTTATTAGAATTTAACTTATTTTACTTAACTATTTTGCCTTCACGAACGATTTGACAGAGAATATAAAACTTATTTACGGTGAATTTTGCAATAATTCGGTCGTTTCTTTCTGATGAAAATGGGTTTTGTGGGTTTTCTCAGGCTTATTATATTACACTCAATATTAGATCTTTTATCGATTTTTTTTAGCTGGAATAAATTACTGAGTCGTTGCAGGAACGGCCAAGAGTAGAACTACAATCTCTTACTGAATTGAATTGAATCAAAATGCGGTGGCATGGGTTTGGAATGACTGCAATGTGGAAATAAACCGGAGCGGTGTCACTGGCAGTGAGGTCCGTGCTGATTTTCAACAGCAGGGTGGGGGTATTGAAGATTTTGTCAAATTACGGGTTTTTGAGGAGATGGGCTCCGTGTCCTCTAAGGGCCAAGAGAGAGAGTTTGGCCCCTGACTGCAGTTTGCGTCTTGGTGCACCAGGCGGGGCGCACAGCCTATAGTAAAGATGACTGAGGCTGCAGGCAGAGTTTTTTTTTAGCCCATATGTATATGGGAGGAATGGACAGGTCTACTTAGAGATGAATATAATCAGGCTACACTTTACGGAAAAGAGCTTCAATCCGTTTCATAAGAACTCTACAATGAATGCACAAAAAGCTTTGAGATAGTTGAGATGTGGATTGTGCAAAAGTGGAGGAAGATTCCCCTAATATTTTGTTCATTCAGTGTAAGAGTTCAGCAAAACTTTGTCCCTATGGGAATATTATATAATATTATAGTGATATCATAGGAGATAAATAAAATTGGCTCCCATTAAGTACGATAAGGTCACTCTAAACACAGTATTCACTATAAGGCCCTATAGGAATATTTTTGTTAAGGCATCCTAATTCGTAGTAGTAAATCTCTTTTAAACATGGTAGAGACAAATTATTTGAAGTTCACTTGATAGTTGAAAACTGCCCTTGAGCAGCGTTTGCTTAATTTTTTTTTAACAAAGTGAATCACACAGAAATTACCAGTGTCAAGCCAGCCTGAATAAAACATAGGATTTCCGGGAAAAATAAAAATAAAAATAAAACCCATATTGATGAGTTTGTGTTGAGACGTTTTTTTTTTTTTTTGAGTAGCCTAATAGAAGTATGGAAATACACTGGCGTCAGTTAGGTAACGTTAGGTATGGCAAGGTGTGGCACTCGCGGTATAAGCATAAGGGGGTGTCAATTGTATCTATATTGTTTTTATCATCACAATTGAAAATAACTAGATCAAGCAAAAATACCTAGAAATCTATTTGGAAGATCTTAAAAAATCACATTCAGGACCAATGTTCCCTCTGATAATTGGACCTATGTCTGATAATTTATGACATTGACCATCACTGATGACCATCAGTCATCAGTCATTGCTCCATAAATTTAGTCATTATAAGCGGGTTGGAATTTTTGGTGGCAAATCATATTAAATTCAGAGACTTTTCCATAACTTAGGCTTTAGCAAAATAATATCCTTGCCAACTTGAAAATGAAGAATAGATCTATGTAAAAGCAGCAATCTCTAGTAAATGAAAATTAACTTTTTTCCCCAAAATGTCCTTTATTTTCATCTCACTTTTGTTGTCCTTTATTTTGATACGATCTTTTGTTGCTCACCCCATTGTTCAGTCCTTTTTTCCAAGTGACAAATTCTGCTTTTATTTTGAAGGCAAAATAGCCGAGCTTCCGGTCACACTGTCTAAATCTGTCTGATTTGAGGCAGCAGTAAATTAGACACCAGTGTGTCCCTTGGCATTTGGCCCCCAGTCACACCAGGTTGTGTTACAGACTCCTGGCTGTGCCCAGTCTGCAGCTGAAGCCCAGTGTTCTCCCTCTGTCCTCAGACTGATTGATGCGCTGCTGACCCTCAAGGGCCAAACATGAAGATCGGGCTGTCAGTGGCCACCGCTGCCTTCCTCGCAGCTCTATTATGCTCCGTAGAAGCTCAAGGTAAATGAAACCAGCACCCCACAGTCCACCAACATACTGTCCCTCTCTCTCTCTCTCTCTCTCTCTCTCTCTCTCTCTCCTCTCTCTCACCATCCGTTGTTTGATGTTACAGTGATTAGTTTTTGTTTTTAAGTCAGAGAGCCATCACATGGAAACACTGCAATAAGTATCTGTGTTAATCATCTGAATAAAGTTATTCCCAGCTTCATGTGTATGATATTTGACTGTGTGTGTATGTCAGACTTACTGTCTGATTTCCTGATGTTTGTCATGCCTTTATCCCCCACTTGCAGCATATTTTGTCAGATTTATCTGTCAAAAGACACATTGCCGTCTTTGATGTAAAATCCAAATCCAGATCCCACTTACTTTTATTTAGGCTGTAATTTAGTCGGTTTAAAACCAATACCTCAGGCGTCATTTTCTCATTCCGATTTGGCAAAGATAAGCAACCAAGTACACTGAAGTTAATTTCATTTACAATTTACAATTTCCAACAGCAGGGCACGGACAAGGAGCAGAACAAAAGCCATTTCATGGCTAAATGTTCCTCTGTAATCACTTTAGCAGAGCTGTTGCTGTTTTCGATTTGCATTTGTGATAGTGAGGGTCTGCTCCGTGTCCAAAACCAAATTTGGTAGAAACATTGCCAAATCTATGGTAATTATGCATAGAAATGTGCGATCACTTATTTTCAACTCATGATGATTATCTTGAGGTTGCAGTAGATTCTTGTAAACCTGTGTAAATCTAATCTGCAGTGGTTATACAGTGGTTGATATAAAAGTATTGTATTTAGTCATACCTCTCTAAGTAAATACAGTTTTTTTTAGTTATTACATGTGTAACAACAGTATACAGTAATAGTACATAGTACAATAGTAACAGTACTTAACAAAAAAGCAATAGGTCTTCTGTGCTTATATAGTATCATTGTTGCAATAGTAATTAAATGCTTATTACATGCTGTACATGTCACATGAGCTAATAGACTGTTATAATCTATCAATAGTTTTGACAATATATGACTCAAAGTAATTTCATATGCAAACAATTTTAGTCCAAATAGTGAATATGGCAATATGGTATGGAAAATTTCAAGATTTTTTCCTCCTGAAAAGCTGCCCGGCGGGGGGAGAGGAGCCGAACGTCTCCTCTCATATATCTTCACTCACGGAATGGAAAGACGTAATACGAGAATCGCAAATTAATCCTCAGACAGCGCAAAGACAAAGAGCCTTTCTCGGGCTTCTTTTTTGCGGGCATTCGCAAAAACGCTGAGTTGCAATCCATATGGAAAGTTAATATGCAGTAATGTTTAATGTCAGCACATGTTGTGGAATTACTTTGGCATCTGTCCTGCCTCTTTGGGAGAGTCGGTGTTCTTTCCTCCTCCGCTTGGTCTCTCCTCCTGGCAGTAGTGCAGGCCAGGCTGGCTGGCTGGCTGGAGGCTGAGGTTACTAACAGAACAGTAGCCAGGCTCTGGCCTCTGGGAGCCACAGAGGTGTCCTTTATTAGGAACTGATGGGACAGACATCCATATATACCTGACAAGAGCAACCACAAGTCCCAGCTCACCAGAGGTTGTTATTCGACAGTACCGTCTTTCTTCCTCTAGGGCTTTTTCTTTTTTAACACAAGAAGATAAGATCAAAGAAACAGTAACAAACTGATACGACATGTTCACACCTTCTTGCGATGAAAAAACTTGGGAGAGGCAAGCGCGTTGCTCACGTGAGTGAAGACCCGCCTAAAACTTTCTTCCAAATTTTCTCATCCACCGTCAGCTTCACACCTCACCACGCTACTCACACACACACACACACACACACACACACACACACACACACCAACATGTCAAAGTGCGTTTGGTGTCGGAGATGAGTACTCGTGGAGAAATGAGGGGGAAACCGGCCCATCCGGGCTCCTTGAGTTGATATGCCAGGTTGGTGATCCTCCAATGCCAGCTTTTTAAATTTTCGGTGGGCTCCTGTTTGTCATCTGCCTGTGCATTCAGTGTCCCACGCTATGGCTTCCTCCTCCAAGTGTATTTTACAATGATATTCTTGCCTGCCATGGGGCCCTTCTCCTGTTTAACACATGCATGCATCTACATGGCAAAGCTCTTTCCTGATATGTTCCAGTCTTCTGCATGCATGCTTTACTTTTCATCGTCCCCATTATGGACTAGTGGAAGAATTAGGGCCTATCTAGCAAAGTACTGCAACTCAGTGTTGTTTGCATAGTGGAAATTATATCGTGTTAAGATCTTTTAGCACTGTAATTTTCTTGCATACTAAGCCGAGTTTACTTTGTTCGTCTTGTCTTACCTAGACTCTTCAATAACACATTATTGCCATGCAAGACTAATTTGCTATGTAATAATATACCTTTTCAGCAGAGTCATATCTAAGTTGTAAGGAGAAGTTTAGAATCTCCCCAATATGGTCTTTGAAGTTCAGCTGGTCTTGAAACACATTCAACTTCACTCATTAGACTCAAGTGAAGAGTTTCATTACAAAATGAAATATCCATCATTTAAAAAAAAATGACACATACTTGTACAAAATGATTGATGACATACAGTTAAAACAAACTATATGGCACTTTTTTTTTAAAAAAGATAATGGATAACTGTAGGCCATGAATTGTTACCATTTTTTTTTTAAGACTAGATCCTCTACACTTTAGAGATAATGAATGATAAACTCCAGGCAATGATTTTTTTTTTTCTAAATGGAAGGACAGCATTTTGGAATTCAACTCTCAAAATACTTCTGCCATAATTGTACATATAAACAACACGTACTAAGTTTTAACACCCCTCCTCTTTAACCTTGGTTTAAACCTTTCTCAGCCACTAGCCTGCCAAGGCTGCATGCCAAGATCCAGTAAGAAAGAATATCATTTTAAAATATGTTTGTCATCTGTCTGTGTGGTCCCCACTGTACATGGAAACTACCGTCCAGTCAATCAAAGTTGTTGAGCCAAACAACTTTCTCATGTACATGATGCATGACGCTGTGATCGAGTCAGCCCCATATGGAGGCGCGTGGTCTTGTCCGACTGTAACTGTCGATGTCTTCCTGTGTTTATTTCAATGTACACACTTCCTCTGTTATAGTGTCTCTCAACAGCCTCTTCATTTTGATTGTCCAAAGTAGTGTCTCGTCCCCTCACGCCTTCTCATGCATTACGCTGCCAGTGAAAAGAAAGTACACAAGAGTCCCCAGCGACAAATTGTGTATTCTTTTTGAGAGGTTTGCAATGGATGTGTGCCAATCACTTGTGTAAAGAGTCTAAATAAACAACAAATCACTTCTCATCTTTGAAATATGTTTATATACGATGTATATATAACATATGGTGTCCAATTCTGTCAGTGTTACTTCAATAACTACCTGGCAACCTTGATTCCATTGTATAATCAGTAACTTGTGAATGAAATGATTGTTGTACTTCTGTGATGCTGAGACCAGCTCCGTCATGAAGGCAGTTTAATTTGTGGTTGGGGCATGCGTTGTGATGACTGCACTCAGCATGTGTTGGATGGTTCACTCAATGTTTGCACTTTGGTAGAGTTTGTGTGGAGTTGTCCGGTGCTTGAGTTGCTGGCCGCCTCGGTCGCGCAACTCAAACAAACGCCATTTTTCCTCCAAAATGGCTTCTCACCACTTTTCCAGTGTTGTTACGTGTTCTTTATTTGTCACCGTCACAAATGGATGTCAGTTCTATTCGTCTGTCCCCAACAATGAACAAGTCCGCTTCAGTCATGAAGTGTTTGTCGTTGGGATCAATGTGAATGCCTGATTGAAAAAAAACAACAAATGCCTTACTTTTGATTTGATCATAAATATCACAGTAGTCATACACAGCTTTATGTTTGCTGTGATTTAATATTGTTTCACCTCTTGTTTGCAGTGGAACCCCCTTCAGACTTGAAATTTAAAATTCTAAATGAAAACACAGTGCAAATGTCATGGACAAGACCCTCATCAAGGATAGAGGGCTACAGAATACAAGTAATCTCAGACACAGGTCAGTATGGGTTCAACACTTAACTCACTGATAACATTATTAGTATTGACTAATTCTACTCTATTGATCTCTGAAACCATTGTAACTGCAAACTCTCCATTCCCTCTCCCAGATGAACCGGCCAGGGAACTCAGCCTCCCCTCTTCTGCCACTACAACCTCTATCACTGACCTGACCCCTGACCTTGACTACTCGGTGTCCATAAACTCCTATGATGGCACCGAGGAGAGCATCCCCATCTTTGGACAACTGACCAGTAAGTACACGCTTAATATTGGGTTAATTGAGATTGTTTGTCAAAAAGTTCTTAAGTTCCTTAAGTTGGGTCATATTGTTCAGTGATCAGAACGGCGAATGTTATCACTGACATGTAAGTACACAGTTAATACAATGCTTGTGTAAGATATTTTAGAAGCATATATAATAGGCTACTCTTCTATTTGAAGTAAGGAGTTTTCTTTTGTAGTAATGCGAGCCGCAAAATGTGTCCTTATCTCCAGAAATATCACTGTGGATACTGTCACAGTCAAATTTTCCATTTTTATCCAATTCATTTTATATGGAGCTGTTCATTGGTCTCACATCAAAGATTAAAACGGGCTGGGACAGACTCCTTCTTTTTTATGGCAATGGCAAACAGTAAGGAATCACATCTGTTTATTGAAGCCTGAATCACTTAACTGTTTATAGCTAATGTAGCAGAAAGATATGTGTTTGTGTGTATGCGGTTTTGATCCCGTCGACCGGCTTTTATGACGTGTTGATTCTCTTGCCTTTTTCCGCTGTGAAAAGGCGCACATGAGACAGGGGCGGCAATGTGTGCGCTGCTAACTCCGCGAGTGTTTCCTGTGTTTCAGTCCAGTCCAGCAACACCAGCGGACGAGTCAGGAGGCCACAGTCAGATGCAATCAGTGAGTATGTTTACTGTAGTGTCAACCAAAATCTGAACAGGGCCTGTCCTTTCCAATTCCCCCTGCAGATTCACTTTTTTTTAATAAATGTTTTTCCATAGGACTTCCATCATAATATTTTTTTTTCCCCTGCCGGAATATTTTGCTCAGACCTACATTTTACTTTCTGTCGAGTTGTCACCGGCCGAGCGGACAGGGCTCCGACAGTGGCTGGGAACGTACACATTAGTCCCCTTAATTGAAACCAGTCTGCACATCAAAAAAAACAGGAGAGGAAGGCTTGAAGCGAGGAGACAGGGGTTCTGTTATGCGTCATGTAGTGAAAGGGGGGGTGGAACTGCTCCAATGATCCCAAGCAGAGTGTCAATGATGTCACCGTTTTGCCACCTAGCTGCGAATCTCGTCCCCTTAACTGTTAAAAGATGTGGAAAAGCATTACAGCTCTTGATCAGATGTCCACTCTTTCAACCTGTCCTCTGCCCCTGTCCGAGAGTCCAGTCTGCGGTGAGTGGCAGGGAGACTCACTTTTTCCCCCCGCCGTGTTGATTCTTCTGCTGGAAACTGCACCCGTAGGTCCAGATGCTCCTAAACCCTTATTTATGGTAAAACGCTCATAGCGTTCCTTTCACAACCGCTCTAATTGTGTGACTAAACCCCTACTTTGATGCCTTCGTCTTGACATTAGGAGAGAGAATTTGAAAAAAAAAAAAATAATAATAACATCCTTTAAAGTATGAGGCTTATGAGATGTGAGGGACGAAATTCAGAGTCAATGAGACCTGGGGGAATGAGGATTTAAGTCCATCCACATAAGTCCTGCCAATTATTTCAATAGAGTCATCTTAAATGTTCCAGAGAATTTCATCTGTGATTTAAAGCCCACCAGGATTTGAAAGTATAAAACTGAACATTGCTGGTGAAACCTCTGCTGAATGTTTAGTCTATAAAGCCACATTCTTGTCTCTGCTGGAATGACTCTACCAGCCCACTGTTTGGCACCGGTCTTCTTTGGCTGATATTTCCTTTGATGTCAGAACGCATATCTCCGAGCCATCCAACAAACTGTCAGGGATTTGATTTTATTTAGACAGCCAGGATGAGAAATGTGCCAAAGCAAGAATAATGTTCCAAAACCAAGGTGTTGCTACCATACCTTGGCACCTTCGGTCTCACAGGACCATATTCTACTGGCACATTTCTGGACTGGGAAAAAGCCTAGTTCTGGGCACAAATGATGCGCTTCCCTACATTTCAAGTTTTTCCATCAATCACGACCCAGTAGTAAAACCCGAACTGGTCCCAATCTGGATAAACCAAGCTGTGCACTTTGGTTGATCAGTTTCTTTTACGAGTATTTCATTTTTGCATGGTTCCATTACTTGAGGTGACTCTTTGTCCTCTCTCTCCACCCTCTGTCCTCAGAGTGTTCGGTCAGTGCGATAGCAGATCTGGTCTTTCTGGTGGACGGCTCGTGGAGCGTGGGCAGGGAGAACTTTAAGCACATCCGCAGCTTCATCAGCGCCATGGCAGGGGCCTTTGACATTGGCGAGGACAAGACCCGGGTGGCCGTGGTCCAGTACAGCACAGACACCCGCACAGAGTTCCCCCTCACCCGCTACACCAAGAGAGGAGACCTGCTCCGGGCCATCGGCACCTTGCCGTACAAGGGAGGAAACACTATGACAGGTAAGGATTCATTAGAGGGAGGACCATTTGGATGGACCAGAGATGCAAGATTTATTGATGCCTTCTAGTTAATGATCTACAAAGAAATACGATTTTCAGAAGCTCCAATGTTTTATGGAACATATATGGGCCAATATGTGCCCATATATGAGCACAATTTTCAGTGTTGGCTTCTTTCTTAAACATGGATGTAGGCCTGCAAACCTGAATATTACCTTAATCTTCCTTGATGGGATGATATATGACTTAATGATAAACATCCACTCGCTGTCTCTAGGTGATGCCATAGATTACCTGCTGAGAAACATCTTCACGGAAGCAGCTGGATCCAGGAAAGCTTTTCCAAAGGTAGCCATGATCATCACTGATGGAAAATCCCAGGACCCAGTGGAGGAGTATGCTAAAAGACTTAGGAACATCGGAGTGGAAATATTTGTCCTAGGTATGGTTTATTATTCAGTGTTTTGTTGAATACTGCTCTCCCATGTGAATGTCTGCCTGTTCTTGGAAACTGCTTTATTTTCCATTGATTTTTGGTTGCGAGATCCCTAGTGGACGTAGCACAAGTCGCGGAATATTTTTTTCTAACATACACATTATGTTGAAAAACATTGAAGTAACTGCACTCTACCACATGTGCAATGCAGCCGGTGAGTTAAAGCCTTGTGACGTAACATTGTTGCGCTTCACGTTTCATAATTCAGGCATCAAAGGAGCAGATGAGGATGAGCTGAGGGAAATGGCCTCCACACCTCACGGCAAACATGTGTACAACGTGCCCAACTTTGACATGATCCAGGAGGTGCAGAAGCAGATCATCACGGAGGTGTGCTCTGGTGTTGATGACCAGCTCAACTCTCTCGTCAGCGGAGAAGAAAGTAAGTCAATGGATCTTTCATTGTTTAAGTTCAGGTTTAGTATTACATTACTTAGGGTTCTATGCTTTTGACATTAAATGAATGGGAAGCTGTTTGGGCAGTTCATCTGTTCAGGCTACATTGTAAACAGCTCATCAGATCAAGCTCACTTGTGTCATCAGATTCTCCCACCTGTCCCATTCACCCCAACTCTTCTTCATTTCCTGCCATTTTTCCTTAGTGGTGGAGCCAGCCTCTAACCTGCAGGTGACAGAAATTGCCTCCAAGTCTATGAGGGTGACATGGGACCCCTCCCTGGGTGAAATCTCAGGCTACAAGCTCACCCTCGCCCCCATGCTGCCCGGAATGAAACGCCAAGAGCTGTACATGGGACCCGCCCAGACGTCCATCAATGTCCGTGACCTTTCCCCTGAGACCGAGTACGAGATCAGCCTGTACGCCCTCAAAGGTCTGACGCCCAGCGAACCCGTCATGGCCATGGAGAAGACCCAGCCTGTCAAGGTGTCGACAGGTGAGCTGGTTTGTTGTGGATGCCTTATCACCTCTCCTTTTCTCCTTGTCCAAGTTAGACGCACATCCACATACACGCAATCACAAAGTCCCTACAGACACACATATTCCCTTTTGTTTCTTCATGAAGGCCATACAAGGCCTTTACATAACCCATGATTTCCTGTCTTTACCCAGAATGCTCTCTGGGAGTGGATGTGCAGGCTGACGTGGTCCTACTGGTCGATGGCTCTTACAGTATTGGATTACAAAATTTTGCCAAGGTCCGTGCCTTCCTGGAGGTGCTAGTCAACTCCTTTGACGTTGGACCCAGCAAGGTGCAGCTTAGCTTGGTCCAGTACAGCCGCGATCCCCACACTGAGTTTGCCCTAAACACCCACCATGACATTAATGCTGTGGTCAAGGCCGTGCGCACCTTCCCCTACCGCGGAGGCTCTACTAACACCGGCAAAGCCATGACTTATGTCAAGGAGAAGATCTTTATCCGCAGCCGTGGAGCGAGACAAAACGTCCCCCGCGTCATGGTCCTCATCACAGACGGGAAGTCATCTGACTCTTTCAAGGATGCGGCGACCAACCTGCGGAATACTGATGTGGAAATCTTTGCCGTTGGTGTGAAGGATGCAGTGAGGACAGAGCTGGAGGCCATCGCTAATACCCCGGCAGACAACCACGTCTTTGAGGTGGAGGACTTTGATGCCTTCCAGAGGATCTCCAAGGAGCTGACTCAGTCCATCTGTCTGAGGATTGAACAGGAGCTGCTCAACATTAAGAAGAGGAGTAAGTAGGATGGTTGCATATCTGTACAAGCTAGGTCACAGTTGGTGACCTAGAGCTTAGCTATATAAAATGCCCAAAATCCTGGCTTCAGTTCTGGTTTTGCTCATCAAAAAGTGCTTCCAGTGGGTAATTTCCATTTGTCCATGTTAGCACTGTCCTGTAGGTTCATACTTTATTAGACACTGTACTAGCTTACTGGCTGGCAGGTCCATAGGACTAGGTCTAAATGGCAAAGAGCCAATGCAATCAAGAAAAAGTGAAATACAGCAGGATAAATACTGTATAGAGTCTGATGCTTTCAGACAAGGAGACACAAGCAAAACTTTCTCAACTCACTTGAGGTTAGCCTTCCTACAAATACCAGAAACCACATGCTCACTGTTCGGAGAGGCTCCATCACACCATTTGTTATCATTTACTGTTTTAAAACACTACAGCAACTGGAACAACAGTGTGTTATGACCTGACCATAAATTTGATTCAAAAGCGCTGAGAGGCAGTAGAGCCATGGCTACTATTCCAACAGTGGTAGAATGACATCACTCCACACACTATGCTTATTGATACTGATGCCTGTAATCCCAAAACCCAGAGCAATTAGTGAGTCTAGCATTTCACGCTTGACAACTTCTTTTAGCCTCATTAGCTGAATGTGTACAATTATGCCAGAGCAGTAATAGAAGGCTATGGACAGAGAGGAACAGTGAATGAAGCAGAACTAGCCCCATAAAACTCACAGATGTATGGTCAGTATACATGTATATATACTAATTTACATTTGTGCCTTTACATGGTTCGTGCCAGTCCACTGCCTTCGATGAGGAACATTTTTAACAAGTACCTATTTGTTTTCAGGTCTGCTTCCACCCCAAAATCTGGAGTTCTCTGAGGTTACCTCCAGAAGCTTCCGTACCACCTGGACGTCTGCTGCCACCAGTGTTATGTCCTACCTGGTGCGCTTCCGCAAGGCTGAAGACGTCACTGGAGACTACATTTCCCTGGCGGTGCCTGGCGACACCACCACCGCCGTCCTGCCCCACCTTTTCCCCCTCACCACCTACGAGGTCAACATCTTCGCTCAGTATGACAAAGGAGACAGTTTCCCTTTGACTGGTGAAGAGACCACACTTGAAGGTAAAAGGAATTGATTAGGAACTTAGGAGTATGCTAAAAGTGGTCGCCATAATAGTCATCAGGATGAGGATGTCTGGCCTCCATCTAAAAAGTTCTCTCTCTTTTTCAGAACAAGGGACTGTACGAAACCTACGAGTAACGGAGGAGACGACAGACAGTTTCAGGGTGTCATGGCAAGCTGCTCCGGGTACGGTGATCCGGTACCGCCTGTCCTACATCCCACTGAGTGGTGTCGGAGAGATCCTGGAGGCCCAGACCACTGGACCTGAGACCACCATAGTGCTCCAGGAGCTTTTCCCCATCACCACCTACCGTGTGTCTGTGTCTGCTGAGTATGCTACAGGCATAGGGGAGGAGATGCAGGTGGATGGCACCACCAAGGAAGGTGAGTCAGGAACTGGTGGTCAATAAGAAGTGGCGAACTGCATGTGGAACAAATGTTTTTGTGTAATAAGAAGCAACCCAAAATTGCCAAAGATAATTTCTCTGGCTTAAATGCAGTCCAGCACAGACTATACTTAATTAACACTCGATGTATACTATGAATGATTGGCTGATCCATTTTTGTTTGCTTTCAGTCCGAGGTTCTCCTCGCGACCTTCGCGTCTTTGACGAGACCACATCCACAATGAAACTGGCATGGCAGGCCGCTCCAGGGAATGTCGTTCAGTACCGCATCGCCTTCAAACCTGCCGAGGGCGGTGAGAGGAAGGAGATTGGTGTGAAGGGAGATATTACCGAGGCTCTGCTCAAGAACCTCCAGCCAGCCACTGAATACGAGCTGTTTGTTAGCGCTCGATACTCCTCTGGTTTGGGCGAACCTCTTCTGGGCACAGGAACCACTTTGGAAGGTAAAGGAGACTTTTGTAATAGCTACTTTGAACTCTCTGCATGGTACTGATTACTGCTATAGCCGATGCAAGACAGAAGTGTGAAGCATGGATTGAGGCTGTGGGCACAGCGAGTGGGTAGTGCTGAGTAGACAAATGTACTGTGCTCTGCTTCCTTTCAAGAGGCAAGCAACCTCGGATATTACAAAGTATGCACAGTTATTGAGATTTTGCTAGTCTTTGACAGCATCAAAATCTTCATATTTCTCGATTTTTCATGGATATGAGATCATGCATGGTGTCAAACTGTTGAAGTGAAGTCCATTGTCTCTAAGTCCCTCCAAGAATGGTGCGGTTGGCATTCTTTGCAGCAGACTGCATCAGAATTAAGGAAGCTGAGCTTTTACTTTGCAAGGTTGGTTGACTATATGGGCTGTGGTTGGTGAGGAAAAGGCTGGAATGTGGCACTTGATGTAATTCCTTTGGCACAGACTGTAGGTTAGGTTGGCTTTGCCGCCCATGAAGGCAGTGAGATGGAAATGGGTGGGGGGATGCTTGTAAACCAGGAGAACTCATGGAATGGCTTGGAACAGACATAGAGAGCCATATGCCTGGCTGGTTCAGGAGCTTTAATACCTCTCCATCTCGGCCTGCTTAGGACATATGGTTTATTGTTTTACAATGCTTTATAAGACATATGGGGAATGTTTTATAATGAACCTCAGATATCAGTCTGACTATTGGTAAATCATATGGATTTGCAATGCCACTGATCTCTGGCTGTCGAGCTGCCAGTTTTACAGTCATCTGACTGTGACCAGCAACAAAAGTCATCTCACTGTACTTCAAGGGGAGATGAAGGCAATGCCAAATCTGTGGTTGAGCCTCTTTTTCTGTCCATAGCAGACAGTCTTAGAAGGAGGGTCCTTGCACTTGAGAGGGAGGAACATCTGCTTTTCAGGAGTTGTCTTTTGCTGTAGGGTCCAGCACAGAGAGGGGGGAGATGTTATTGTCAGGGTCACACCAGCGGGAAGGAAGTCTGAGGGTGAGGTGTGTGTTGAGAGAGAGGGGGGGGGTTAGCTCTAGGGGGCTCGACAACAACAAAGGCACTGTATCCCACATAGAAGAATGTCTCTCTCCCCCAGTCACTTCTGCTTGTGGCAGCTGAACCAAAGGTCACCAAACCTTGTACGACATTTTTATTGGAGTAGGGTGACAGCTCAGAGTCGGGTTTAGAAGGCTGATATGGCTTGGAAAGATAGAATGGCCTGTACTAGCCTCTGACCTGGGCTATGGATTGGATTGGAGATCATTTGCTTGGTTAAGAGATAAGTAATTGTTGCCATAAGGGTTGACCCAAGACAAAGGCCTAAAGGAAATTGGCCAAGCTGAAAATAAATGGGAGGAGAGTGATTAGCCCCATTTGGCAATTATGACCTCTCACTCTGGTGCTAATAGATCAGACAGTGGCTGTTGTTGTAGCATTAATAAAAAATGGGCATTGTGTTTTATTAATTTTTTTTCGTGTGCCAAGATGAAAACAGTGCTGTGGCTGTCTTTCTTGTTTCACATCTCTGACTCTAAGCTTAGCTGTCAAATGGACGTCTCTCTGAAAAGCAGTTTGAGCCCACCAACACACCACGGCTATTCTATTCATCGGCAAGAGTGAAGTCCTTGTTTCTTAATGTCACCTCCCTGCACTGCTGGCAGGAGCGAGGTCCCCGGTGCCAGGTGTGTCGTTATTTAACAGGGCCATTTATTACAGACCACAGGGACCTGTGCACTGGGTTGAATATGAGGACATTGACTCATACTGTGTCCTTCTGTGGAGTTTCATGCTGCCATTTTGAATTCACAACCTGAATGATGCATGTTTGTTTATGTTCTGCGAAGTGAATTAGAAGAAAGGAGCATTTTTTGGCTGGATTTTCCATGTTCTTTGTTCCTACGCTGACCAAAGGGCTTTGATTACATAAATGGCTTCCTCAGGTCAAATCTGCACAGTCATCAACCATACACCCCCACAGGAACAAGCAGACCAGCTCTGTGGTCCGCGACAAAGCACTTTGTTTAGTTAGCCCTATTAGGCTGTCATGACGTCAGCGCACCTCAACACTGATCTCATTGTTTTGAGTGCCACTAGCTTTGAGGGACCCTCTCTGTGAAGTCGTCCATGTAGGCGAGAGCTCAGCGGAGGAAAATGGCTTTCACAATAACACCCCTTGTGGCTAACATTGGACAGTAGCCAATACAGAAGTCTTGAGTAGGACTGAATTATAACATCCTGTTGAATCGAACTGACTAACGGAAATAATTGCATCTCCAAGAGAGAGAAGGTGTCATTGTAATTGCCAAGATGCACATCCCAAATAACACACCTACACCAACATGGGGAGAATATTTATTTTACTTAAGAAGAGGGAGTCTTACCCAACATGTGGAAGGTGTTACCTAAGAGGAACTTAAAAGCTGCATGAACTGTCTGTCTGGTCTCAAAGAGAACTGGCTGTTCACCTTCTTCCAGGGTGGGGCCAAGGACAGACAGAGAGTGGGAGGAGATGAGTAGAGGGAAGGGTAGTGGAAGGTCACATCTTCAGTCCCTGAAACAGCCGCTCTGTCCATCACTGTAGATACTGAATCCCTACTTGGACTATAGGGCACTCCAAATGGTCTCACCCCTCTGGTGAAATGCATACATGTAGGCCTCAGAGGGACATAAAAAGAAACAAATTCCAAACTGTACTGTCTGTAACATGCGATTGAGCTTTAAATTCCAAATAAAATGGTACTTACTACTACATAACATTGTAATTGAGACATAATTCACTGGATCACTCACTGCAATCTGAAGTACACGCAACCATTATTTAAGGAAGTTTCAAAAATTTTTGTTCGTAGTCTCCCAATCCTTTTTTTTTCTTCTTTCATTACATTCATTACATTCATGAGTAATCCAACAAGTAAACATGTGTTTTTTTTCAATCGCATCTGTAATCCAAATACTGTGTTTAGTAACAGTAATAGATTACAGTTACCAGATTTTTATTTGTTTTCCAATTACTCTGTCGGCTAACCTCAAACCTTAAAGTTACATGCAATTAGTGAGTGGCGAAACACCACAGCAGCCTGGTTTTATTTCCTCTCGCAGTGATGCCTATGGAAACTGGGCTTTAGGCAATGCCAGGCTCTGTCAGTGGCACTGCCAGTCTGTTTTTCTCCACCAGTCTAGAGGTCCTTTGAGGTAAAAGGCTAGACATGGGCACCCCTGGCAGACAGATAGTGAACTCTTCATCTCCGTGGCTTAGATGTGTGTCTTAGTGAACCAAGAGCAATAAAATAAGGGAAATTTGAAAAGGAGTGCCAGTGCTGAAATGGCACTTTAAAGGAGCTGTGTATTTCCTGGAGTGATTTTGGAGGAGCTTACAGAAGGAACAAGACTTAATAAGACACGGCTTAGTTGGTTCTTTAAACTCAGGGTGTTTGACACTTTTCTTTCCATTTAGGCTGAGGTCCAAATGAATCATCCATATTCTAAAATCATTTCAATACTTTTCAGCGCAAAAGATGGTCTCAATTGTGGTGTATAGATTGTTTCCTACGCATTTTCCTTTGGTGTTTTGATGTTTATGTATTACGGGAGTCAATTATATCTTCAGGCTTTAGGCATCTTTGGCTGCAGATGTGAAGGTCATGTCAACACATGTCTCACAGGAAGCCTCTTAGATGATCTTCCTTTGCGTCATATGTGGTTTTTTGAGTGAAATGGGTGAGGCCTTGATGCGTATTTGTGATCTGGTCTTGCCCAAGGCCTTGGTTTGAGAGCAACCTTCTCCTTTCAGGGTGGGATGCAGTATGGGTGATACGGAGAATCGAACCCAGATAAGGAGATTCTGAATGGTTTTATTAGCCTGAAATTAGATGTGTAGGACATGTATAGCAGTCATTAGTCGTTGGCATGCTTACACGAAATTAAACAATTGACAGTTATTTATAAATGCATGTCTTACACGCATTTGTAAAGAAATACATTGCCACGACGCTTCAGCCAGGTCTGTGGCCCATGTGTTTTATGTATGTGCGTGCTTTACTTCTTGGTGTGGGCCCTTCTCCTAGCTTGTCTTCTAGTACGTAAGTGGGCCACTGTCTGCAGAAGTCATTATCCTGTGATCCTGTCGCCCTTGGTTCACACACAGCCGGAAAAGTCAGTCAAGTTCATCCTTTGCTGTTTGCTTGGCAAAGCCAATCCTTTGGATGGAGTGATCTGGGCATCTATAAAAGGCCCACATTGTTCTCGATTGTCCTCCAAATCTGGAACTCTTCATTAATTCCTGGTCGAATTCATTACTCTTCATGTCTGGGCTCTGTGCTCAAGGTGCAGATCACACTTGGCAGGCGGGACTGCCGCTGTTATTTCTGTCTGTTTAGATCAGTCACTTGAAGTAGTCGCCAATTCATCTGTAATGGATGAACACTCAGGAGGAGACGTAGATTGACAGATGGACACAGTGATTTGACTTGACTGCCTTTTCTTGAATACGGCTGCTTAACAATTCCAAGTTAATATGCATTTCACTAGCAGCAGATTTGTGTTGCCTCTCATCCTTTGCAATTGGCTTATTCATCAAACCTCATTCATCATTTAAGACCACCCGACTGCCTCGCTCTGGCTATGATTATATTGTCATTAGGTGCTGGCATGTGGGGATTCAGGGGTTTGAATCGGTCTATATCCCGGAGGTTGTGTGGGAGGGTATGTGTGGCGGTCCATCCTGCTGCGGTGGATGCAGCTTCTCTTTGCCGCAGCCAGACCAGAGTGTTGAGAGTCCATCTCAATGGGGGCATCCTGCTAAGCCAAGCATCTGCTGGCTGCTCATCATGAAACACCACCACAAAATCCCTCTACTGTATTGCTGTGCCTCTCTCCTTCCCCGATGGTCTCTCAGGAAAAACGAGCGAAGGAGAGAAAGGGGAAGGGCAACATCTGCAATTGTAGCAAACACACTTTTGTGGATCGGGTTTCCTCTGTTTCAATGGAAAATGAAAGTGCTGCCGGGAGAGGTGCTGAGGCTATGTGATTTGTGATTAGTTTTGCAGAGATTTTTCCAGGAGTCTGATTATGAAGGGAGTAAATCAGGTTGTTCAAACAGACCCTGAGGGGTTAAAGCGGAGACAGATGGATGATTGTTGGTGGTTTATCGCTCGGGCTGTTCATTTTGTCCATTTCGTGTCACGCCCACTTCCTCAAACTCCCATGTATCTGCATTAGAAATCAACACCACCTAGAGAAAGGCGTCACTGGGCTGGAGTTCCCAAAACATTTTAGACCTAACGCCAACATCTTAGTCCAATTGTTGTGCTTTGGAACGCAGCAAAACAAAGCAAAATTAGACCCATTTCTTTTGGTAAACAGGGCCCAGCACACCTGATAATGATACTTATTTTCCATTCCCACTTTCCCTCTACACAAGTTCTGTTTCTAGCTCAGTTTCTAATGTTGTTTCTTTGAACTTGTATCCCACAGAACTTGGCTCGCCCAAAGACCTGGTGACCAAAGATGTCACCGACACCAGTTTTGCCGTGTCTTGGACTGCGGCGCCCGGCAACGTTCGTCACTACCGGCTCAAGTGGAAGTCTCTGATCAGCGAGGAGGCCGGAGAAAAGACGGTCCGAGGAGACATTACCGAGACGGTTCTGGAGGGTCTTACCCCAGAGACGCGCTATCAGGTCTCGGTGTACGCCGGCTACGGCCACGGAGAGGGGGAGCCACTGGTAGGAGAGGAAACCACAGATGGTAAGTCACTTCAGCTGCTTTAACGCTTCCACCATACGCTCACTCTGGTAGCCCTTCTATCCTTCACTTCTCTCCCTCTCGTTTTCTACATCCGCTCCATATCACTTTCTTTGTAACTCCTCCAATTTCTTTCTTTCTTTCTTTCTTTCTTTCTCTCTCTCTCTCTCTCTGTCACTGTTTCTGCCCCTCCCTCCCTCTTTTCTTCCTTCCCTTTCCCTCCCTCTGCACTACATTTTGAGTTTCTGGGTGCCTCTTCCCCTGGTTACCTAAGAAGTGTGCTGCTAGAAAAGGATGATGTAGGCCAACAAAAGACACTATGACCCTGATACCAAAAGACATTTCATATGTATCTGAACACTAAAAAGGGGCAGCACAGAGAAAGCACCTGGAAGGAATGGACAGCCATTTCATGGTACCTTAGAAAACAGGTCCTGAATCCACTGAGTGTGTTAAGATGACCATTTTAAAAGCCCGGAATGCAAGCCTAGACTTAGACTTTATTGTCCTAAACACATCATAACTCTTAAAGTTTTCATATGCCTGTTAAGCTGCAAATAGAACTCAGGCGCTCATCCTTTAGCTATGTGGAGCAGTGACATAGGTTTCACAGTTATCCAGGAAACAATGTTAAGCCGTGAGCCCCTTTTTGGGTGTGATGTGGAAAAAGTAATCAGTCATTGACATTCACAGCTCATTCTTTCGAGCTGAGAGTTAACGTCATCGCTGTTGGCATTCACCTGTGCCATCGAGAACGTCACAGAGATGCTTTTGTAATAAGGGTGTTATAAGTCTTTGCGTGGTGTAGCGTGCCATCAAGAATGTGCACGTGTGTGTTATGTGCACATGCAGAGGTGATGTAATGTCCAGCACACCTGCACCCGGCTTTCATGGGAGATGCAGGACAGATAGACACTGGCGTTTCCCCTGTTAGACTCTCATGCTCAAATGAGAAAAGCACATTGAACGGAAACTCGCACCAATTGGGAGGGAATTTGTCCACCAGTTCGTGAAATGGAATGTGCAAACGGAAAAATATGTCCAACCGTCGTTATTGTTTATTGATTCTGGCAAGCGAGACAGGTGCCATATACACCAAAAACAACCTTGAGTCAACTCTGGAGGCTCGTATGGTTTATAACCATGATCACTTTGCTCATGCCTTCCCTGCGCCCACCATCTTTCCTTCTCTTTCCTTCTGCTCAACAGAAATCACAAGTCTGTTTGGGCTGAGCCACACACTGAAAACTTGGATGCGCTGCTTTTTTCCGTTCATAAAAAGCCTCCCTCTGAAGTAGAGCTGTCTGAATATTTTCCTCGGCTCGTTTAGAGGGCTCTGACAATTCACACTTGCCCTTCCTGTTCTGAAAAAAAAAACAACACTCTATGGACACACAATGGAAAAAACAGAACTGTGGGTTTACTCAAATTCACAAAACGTCTACGCTTGGCTCCAAACCCGACCAACTAAACACGATCAATCTTGTAAATTTGGGCCTGTTCAATGTATACTTGTGAAAACTGAGCTGTATTTGGGTGGGTTTGTGTTCACAAGCATATGGAAACTGAGCCGATACCCTGATGAAAGACTCTGAGGTAGCCAAGCGTGTTAGCGTTTACTTTACCCACTGGCAGGAAAGCCATACCGCTTATATTTCCAAAGGTATATTGGGAACGTAGGTGGTTAAGCACACATTTAACACACATTCCATCTGAACAAGGCCCGAAAGTCTACATTTTCCATCAGCCCATCCATCAGTCACTTTCCCCAGTTTAACCTTCATTCCGTTTTTTTCCTTCTTTGCAGTCTCGGCTGCCGGCAGAGTGATAGTTGTCTCTGAGGAGACGGAGAAGAGCATGAAGGTGGCATGGCAACCGGCGCCTGGCAACGTGGTCAACTACCGCGTGACTTACAAGCCCCAGTCCGGAGGGCGCCAGCTGGCTGCCAAGGTGCCCGGCGGCACCACCTCCACCGTTCTGAGACGCCTCACTTCCCGCACCACCTACGACATCACCGTGCTGCCGGTGTACCGCCGTGGAGAAGGCAGAGCAAGGCAAGGAGAAGGAACAACACGTACGTTGCTCTATCATTTTTTCTTCATCTTCATTTAATCTACATCGTAGCACTTAAAGATTCAGTTTTGAATATGTCGTCACACAGTATTACACCATTATGTACCAGTATTATTCCGTTTCTCTCTTCTCCAGTGTCACCTTACAAAAGCCCCAGGAACCTCCAGACCTCAGAACCCACCAAGACCAGTTTCCGTGTGACCTGGGACCACGCTCCCGGCGAGGTTAAGGGCTACAAGGTCACTTTCCACCCCATAGGGGATGACTTTGACCTGGGAGAACTCACGGTCGGGCCCTATGACAACACTGTGGTGCTGGAGGAGCTAAGGTGAGCCTTCAGGCTAAATCTCTGATCTAATTCGCATTAGTATATTTCTCACTTCTCATTCTCATTTTCCTAAGTTGAAATGCTGAAAATGATTTGCTTTATTGTACAGAGCTGAAACCAAATACACAGTGAGTGTGTTTGGTATGTTTGATGGAGGAGAGAGTATGCCATTGGCTGGCGAGGAGAAAACCACGCTCTCTGATGAGCCCGATCCACCTCCTTTTGAGACGCCAGGTAATGCATCCTCTTAAACCTTACCTAATATTCTGACATTGGGCTTTGCAGAAAATGTATACATTCATAAGTATAACAGTAATTAGTTTGCCTCAAAAGACTTCATCACCAAGAACTTACAAGGACTTCAGCCATTTTGTTATGATCCCTTTCACCACTTTTTAGACAGTGCGTTACTGTATGTTGTGTCTTTAGCCAGCAACAGTCAAACAGTGGAGACATGTATCACATAGTAAAATTTTACTTAGGAAAATACACTCTAATCCCACGGCCCGTAAAAGCTGATGAGTTGCCCTAAATGCCTTTCCTCAAAGCTAATTGTCTCACGAAATAACAGATGTAATGGCAATTCCATCTGTCTGCCCTTTTCTTGCTTTCTTCATCGTGTCACATTGGGCTTTCTCTTTTTATTTTGGGCCCGAGCACAGCCAAGGTAGAAGTGACCCCCACATGTATAATCTGTTTGCAATTATAAAATGTTTTACTACCTCGCCAGTCAGAGCAAGTAAGTGTGAGGAGAGGAAAAATGTTACGTGTTGAATGGAAGGAACGGGAGAGGTCAGCTTGACCGCTCAGCTGCAAGCCTCTTCCTAATAAGGAGCAGATACACATCCAGTAGGGCCCAGCTCCTAAACATCAAACAGAAGGAGATGAGAGAATCCGGCTCTCCCCAGTGTCATCTATTGCCTCCGTTAGTTCCCAATGAAGCAAAGAAGAAGCAATTTCGAACAATTTTACACAAACTAAACTATGTCACGAGTTTTCATCATAATGGATATCAAGTATTTTTATCCTATCCAAAGGAGGTGATAATGAGATAATCCACAGTAATCCAGTGGTTCTCAATTCTGTATCGCTACCCAAGAGTCTGCAGGTTTTCATTCCAACCAAACCCCTACAGCAGCCCATTTCACTGATTGGCACTTTCAACCAGAGAGGGGGTAATTAAGTGGTGAAATGAGAGTTTGACTAGAATAAAACCCTTCAGACTCTTGGGCCTTGGTACATGGTTGAGAACCACAGCTGTAATAAAGTAAAAGAAGATTATTTATTTGGTTAAAGGCATACTTCTGACCAGGATAAACATCTGTAAAGATGAATGACTCCCTTTATGTCTCAGATAATATTCTTTCTTATGACTGTATAACTGGAATATACCTAGCAGACCTCCATGCAGACCTGTTGATTCTCTCTCTCTCCCTTTCTCTCTGTCTCAAGTCAGACAGCTGTTCATCTGTGGTGGGGGTTGGGCTTTTTGGGTGGGTAGGGGATGAGCAAAAAACTGTAAATCAAATATCATGTAACCTGTTTTCAGTTGCAGACAGTGGCAGATTGCACAACGTCTGCCTACCCCCCTTGCACATCTGCAGCCTTCTTTTAGGCGCTGCAGATGGGATGCCTTCCTTGTCATCATACAGGTGTTTGGAAGACGGGATCAGAGTGCTACCGTGCTGCTATGGAAGGCACAGTTATCTCTCACAGAGGAGGCCTGTCATATATCATGGGTCACAAGGGGTGTATACTCCTGATTTGCCCCTGGGACGAGCTCATGAGTGACTCCAAAAAGAAGAACCACGAGAAAAACTGCCTCGACATGTCAGAAGACAAGAAGACAATAATTATATGACACCTGGAAAATAACTGTACTTTGATAAAAAAAAATGTTTCAGAAAAGGAAGAAAAACTTGTGAACACAATGAAAGGAAATGTGAAAATGTGTTTAGCATTTTGGAAAATGTTTTGGTGTCATTTTGTGTAGTTTAATGCCAAAATAGTAATTTTATGTCATGGACCTCTTCTCTGTGCCTTTCCTTCACCTTTCACACCTCTAAATCATAAGTGGTCACATACACTCGTTTGTATAACAACTGAACATGGAACTGTATCTCATTTGAAAGCTACGATTTCCTCCAGTTAAGACCGTCTAACCTTTGACCTCTCAGATGTGATGTGTAAGACCACGGCCCAGGCCGACATCGTGCTGCTGGTGGACGGCTCCTGGAGTATCGGACGTCTCAACTTCAAGACCATCCGTGCCTTCATCGGCCGCATGGTGGGAGTCTTCGACATTGGCCCCGAAAGGGTCCAGATCGGTGGGTCTACCCGGACTGTGCATGCTCAAAGTCAATGGGTTATTACTAAGAATTGTCTCTATACGATGGGTGTTGATGGGTAACGTCTGACAAAGGTTTCTTGGTGTGATGGCTTCAGGTTTGGCCCAATACAGTGGGGACCCAAAGACTGAGTGGCACCTGAACGCCCACAGAACCAGGGAGTCACTGCTGGAAGCTGTGGCTAACCTGCCCTACAAAGGAGGCAACACCTTGACTGGTACTATACTATGTTTATTTACTGTGCATACACAGTGGTACTACAGCCACTTCTATTTCTGTAGGTGCAGAACAGTTAAGTGGAAAGATATTTAAAACGAATACACTGTGCATCTGTGATATTGTGAGATCATATAGTTGTAATGGGAAAATTTATACTGTGTGTCAAAATTTTACCCATGCATCCATTTCTGCGCTTCATCATGGTGTTTGTTTAGCTTCTCGCTGGAAAGGCCACAGAGAATCAGTTCAGCGAGTTGTAATCAGGGTGATGAATGAAGGTCTATGTCTTCACTGCAGGTCTGGCTTTGAACTACATCCTCCAGAACAATTTCAAAGAGAATGTCGGGATGCGACCCAACTCTCGAAAGATCGGTGTGCTGATCACTGACGGCAAGTCCCAGGACGACATTATTGCAAACTCTCAGAACCTGCGCGACCAGGGCATTGAGCTCTATGCCATCGGTAAGTAAAGATCATTCAGGTCATTTTTCCTCGGGCTTTATTTCAAAAACCTGCTGTGGGAAATTCCCTGTATAAAATAGAATTCTAAGCCCTGTTTATCCAACTTAGAAAATTAGTGAACCCTTTGAAGTGTGGACATTTATGACTTCTTGATCCTCTTCTTGATCCTCATCATCACCCTTCACTTCTCACTTATCACCTCTATTTGTATAATATCATTCACTCTACTTTTCTCAAATTAAAAAAATAACTAATGACCTTTGACTCCATTGTTTTTAAGGTGTGAAGAATGCCGATGAGAACGAGCTGAGGTCCATTGCCACTGATCCAGATGAGATTCACATGTACAATGTGGCCGACTTCTCCTTCCTGTTGGACATTGTGGACAACCTTACAGATAACCTCTGTAACAGTGTCAAGGGGCCAGGTACATATGAGTTTACATCAGAGTATGCACATAACTGACAGATATAAGTGAAGGAAGCAAAGAAGAAACAGCTACACTCTCATTTAGATATATATTAATGATAGATTGAGAGATACTCTGTTTTAAGCAGTTTGATTGCACTGACGTGACCTTGCAACAGCAGCCTTCTAGCTTGAAAAAAACAATAATAGCCATAGGTACTCTGAGCCAGCTGCACCATTCTTGGGCTCTTGATATGCAGTATAAACATAGTGTAGAGTATTCCAGACCCACAGACAGTTACTACATGTCTGGCCCACCATGGAAGGCAACACTAGAAGCAAAGAACCAGCCAACCCCTGGAAATTATCACAGATCTTTCTATTTTCTTCCTCCCTTAATGTTCTTTCTGCCTCCCTGGAACGGGATATCGTCTGCTCCTTAATCAAATTAAAGAGCTGCTATTGGATACTTGTATGCTAGGGGAACCGCTTGGAGAGGATGTGGCTTTGCAGTCTCTATGAGAAGAAAGTGCGTCTATTTGGGTTTGTCGCTGATGCGTTGCCACATCTAGGTTTTTTTTTTAGCTCCTTGATATCACATAACGTTCCTAATGTTTTGGCGGGCCTTATCTACCCATGTATTCTTGTGTTACTACATCTTAGTAGTTCCACATCAGTAATTACCAGCTCAAGCACTGGAAGGAGGAAGCGTTAACCCCTACTCTTGCGTAATGATGTCTGTTCTAATGTTCCCTCTCTATTCTTGCACCTGAAAAGGAGGTGCGCTTGAGGCACCCACTGACCTGGTGACATCAGACGTGACCCACTACTCGTTCCGAGCCACATGGACTGCGCCCGAAGGCCCCGTGGAGCAGTACCGCGTGGAGTACATGACTCTGACTGGACGCCCACAGCAGGTAGAGACGCATCTATATACCACTAATTCACTCATCAAACAAAAGCACTGGTGTAATGTATCTTGCTGTATGGGTTTGGAGGGGATCTTGGCTCAGCCGTATGGCCTGACCCACTGTGGCTGAGGCTAATGGAAACTCAATTTAAACCTCCCATTCCAGCCATTCAAGTTTGTGTTGGCCTCTCACAGTATGGGTGTCTAATTACATTAAGATCTGACAGAAGGCAAGGCAATAAAAACACACAGCCTTCAGTTTAGAGGATTACAAAGCAAATAATGAGTTCATGTGAAATAGCTCTGTTGGACAGCAGGGTCCTGGCTCCACAACGTGTGGAATACATCCATTTTTAGTATCTGAATCTAATTACATGTAGGATATGTTTGTTTTTGTCCAGCTCCCATGGTTTTGCTTGTTAGTGAACACAGTGGATGAGGTTTTATTTGTGTTTATGGATCTGGAGTTGAAGCACACGCTGGGGTTGGGTCCAGCTGAGTTTGGTCGGAGGGTTTTGTGGTTTTAATTGGAACGCTTTAAGAGCCACTTGTGCCAACGCTGGAAACAGATAGAGCCTTTGTTTGTTTGCGCTGCTTAATTGATTATCGTTCATGGTAAACAGAACCCGGTACATGTTTGTTTATCGTGGTTTCTTTGAATGAACACCCCCCCTCCATCTCTCTCACATACTCACCTATAACGTATGAGCATGCACACACAAATATACATTACACACACACTTAAAGTAATAATCCATGACGTTTTCACATAAATAAATGTCAGTTTTGCTACTCTCTAATTGCCGATGATACAACACAATAGTGATTCAGTTCATGAAAGCTTTTACATTTGCTGTTCTAAATGCCCAGTGTTGGGTTGGTGTAAAGGAAAGGAAAAATCCTCTGACACAAAGGAAGTGATGCATTTTATATTTCTGACAGCAGCAACAGTTTTTTGTTTTTTAAATAAATAGAAGAAGAACTGGATAGTTAGCATGAGCAATGATAGCCACCATGGCTGAACAGACAAAGAAATGAGGGCCACCTACAGAAACTCACCAACTTCAACTTCACCAACAGAGAATCCAAGGAAAACACATCACAGTGCTGGACACACTGTTTGATTGACAAAAATCTTATGGATTACCATTTTATTTGCCATCTGTTAACTTGCCCCATTCTCTTAGGTGTTTGTGGATGGTACAGAGACCACAGTGGTTCTCCAGAGCCTCAACCCTCTGACCCAGTACCTGGTCAACGTCTACTCCGTGGTGGGGGAGGAGAGCAGTGAGCCTCTCAAAGGAACCGAGACCACACGTATGTCTTTTCTTTCTATGTGTTTTGCTTACCTCTAGGCCCATAGTCATTAATTCAAACTGAGGCTTGCATGGAAATTCATGTATGGTAAGATATAGGTCACATGACCAGACCAATGATCCTATGTAAAATCGTTACTCCAATACTATGATTCTTAGAGACTTTACACTTTACGTTGCCCAGATACCTGGGGTTGACTAGGAACAACAGCTCAACTCAGCAGATTCTTTAACGCTCTTGCACTTCCAGCATTTAGTTGTGTGAATAACAATTCACTGTTGTGTCAGCCGCCATCATTGAAACTCTCTGATTAAGGCCCAGTTGCATAACACATATTATCTGCACTCAATAACTGTGATTCCTGTGTGGTCTCCATTAATCAAATGTTCAAAGGCAGAATATCTGAGTCTTCTTTATAAAACCATATGTGGCCGCATAAAGATAGCATGAGCATATTTTAATTAAATGAAAACTCAGAGGCTCTTTACATAATCACACTGAGGTTCAGGCGCGGTTTCAACTTCTTTCTTTGTTTCTTTTAAGTTGTTGTTGGTTGTTGTTTTATTTAACCCTCTAGAATAGCACAGCTTTAATAGCCTGAGTTATATCTCTATAAAAGCACACATAAAAGCACTCTTATTCTTGAGTTTTCACCACGTGAATGAAATCAGCCTGGCTAGCTAATCTCTAACTGTGAGTATCCGTACATGCATGTGAGCATGGATGTATATTTGCTACTTACATTGTACCCTCTAACATTGTTGCCTGGCCATCCAGTGCCTGTCAGTGCAGTGAGGAAGATGACCATCTATGATGAGCAGACCACCACCATGCGGGTGAGATGGGAGGAGGCGGAGGGTGCTACGGGCTACATGCTCCTCTACAGTGCCATCAATGCCACCCAGCCCACTGTTGAACAGGAGGTGAGAGTGACACCCACTGAGAACACACACCCATGCATGCCCGCACACACAGAGACATAAGGAGAACAAGCCAACCAGCTGTGGATATGACATAGTTTTGGACTTGGAAAACATGCACACATATTGACATGCATATGTGCGCATGCGTGGACACACACGCACACACACACACACACACACACACACACACACACACACACACACAAACACGAAAACACTGCCAGTGACCAAACACGCCAACCTCCTGTCAGCAATTCCTGACAAAATACAGATGTCATACACTGTAATAACATCTTACAAAGCCACCAGTGTTCGCTTCTCCATTCAACTGACAAGGAAAAAGGGAAAACACAGAATTTGATTGTTAGACACAAAGGGGTGGGTAGACCATGAGCTCACTCTGCCAAGGGAACATCATCATTTGTTCATGAGGTGTCAAATCCAAAGGGTCAAAACCGGATTTGGCAGATCTCGCTGCACCAGAATGCTCTTCTAACGTTCTTATCCAAATGTCTCTTTCTAAGTCGCTGAGGAATCCATGTCATAAGCTTCCTCTCTGACCCCATGTTGTTTTATGGTCTGATCCCCTTGCAGATGAGGGTGGGAGGGGACATAACCGAAGTCCAGCTGGTGAGGTTGCTCCCCAACACGGCCTACACGCTTTCCATCTTCGCCCTGCACGGAGAGTCAGCCAGCGAGCCGCTCACCGAGCAGGGAGTCACCCGTATGTAGTCGCTGAATCAACAGTTGATCTCTTTGTGCAGAACATATTTCATAAAACTGAGTGTTTAGTGTGTTTAGTGTTTAGTGATGATAGCCTACATCCATCTATATGCCATATGTGCACGTTTGTATGTATGCTTACTGGGACTGGTGGGACAGACTCAACATTGTGTTCTTGTCTTTCATGCCCAACCAAAGTCCTGTCCATATCTTCTAAACCTAACCCTACTCTTCTGTCCCTTGTTCAGTGCCCCTGCCACCCGCGGGTGTGCTGAGGGTGCGTGATGTCACCCACAGCACCATGAGGCTCATCTGGGACGCTGCTCCGGGCGCTGTTCGCAAATACCTCATCACCTACAAGCCTGAGGATGGAGAAGCTAAAGAGGTGAGTTTGGTTTCCATGCCTCCTCTGCAAGATCATCAACATTCTACACTTTTACCAATCCAATTCAGGTTTTCTGTTTTAGCCATTAGGTTTGATGGTGATGAATTTATATTGATATTTTTAACTGATCACTCAGTATATTATCTTAGACCGCATGATAGAAACTGCAGCTGGGTAGGCGGACCTCAGGGAGTGTTCCTGGAACTGGAGTCTGATGGAAATATTATAAAACTATCTATCACTAACTAGGATGGATTTGCAAAGTGGTGGTGTTGGTGGGTGGGGGGGTGGATTATAGATTGACAGGTGTAGTCTGTTTTGTCCTCATCCCATTGGTGGAGCAGGATGAATATTTTATGGTCGCATGACCCCTTTTGGGAGTTCTCGGGCTGCAGCAGCAGGTTCTGGCGCGGGTCATTTGCTACTTCCTTAGGCATAAATCAGGTGGAGGTGAGCCTCATAACTCCTCTGTGGGACTTAAAAGATGAAAAATGCACATGGGAAAGTGACACATGGGCTGAATGTCAAACCCGTGGGGCGTGGGGAGGAAGAGCTTGCTGCCCAGAAAGCAGCAAGGCGTCACCTCTGACCTGACGGATAATGTGATACAACCCAATTAGTGACAGCATGCCACTCACAACGCAGACCACAGTGCTTTCTTTATCCAGGAAAAGCCTTCAGCGTGGATATATGGTCCTCAGAGACAAATCCAGTGAAGTGTCAGTTCAGATTTATAACTCAAATGCAACAACAAAAGATCAGGCAAAGAGGCAGAGATGGTGTTTTTAAATTCATGGGTATTCAGAATGAATTATCCCTTGAATTCAATGTCTTGAAGTTCAGTAAGTAAAACAGAATGGAATGGAGAGCAGTAAAGCCAATATTGTATTTTCAATAACTTTTCTGTGTGTTTCATAATATTTTCTAGTGTTTTTTGTTGTTTCTTGAGTGTCTTATTTGTTTCCATTTTCCTCTGGACACAAGCATGATTTTTGTGCCTCCTGGTCAAGTTTCCGACCAGACTCATTGGACGCACACTACCTCTGTCTCCAGTGTTCTTGGAAACTCTCACTGAGAATGGAATGAGACTTTCCCAAGACTTTGGCAAAATTTGGCAATATGGCCTTGAAGAGGGAGACATTTGAAATTCCATTTATGTCCAGTACAGGAAACAGTATTCACAAAGCTCTATATATAGGCATTAATGATTGGACATTTTGTGCAATATCAATTGTGTTTGATTTTGTCCACAGCTGGAAGTGGGTGGAAGTGTGACCACCAGGGAACTGGACAACCTGATCTCACAGACCGAGTATGGTCTGGCTGTTACTCCTATCTATGATGAGGGACCTGGTCTGCCTATGTTGGGAGATGCCATCACTGGTAAGAATGAAAACACATGTCGTTATCATAATGAGGATAAGCATAATGGCAAAGTCCTGATCAGCCTACTTCTCACTGAGATAGCGATCACACTGGTCAAAGAAGTTCTCAATTGGCAATAGTTGTCTAATGTGATTGGTCATCGTAACTCCCTTCCCTCTACTCTGTAGATGTGGTTCCTGCCCCCAAGAACCTGCGCTTCTCAGAAGTGACCCAGACCAGCTTCAGAGCCTCCTGGGAGCACGGAGCCCCTGATGTGGCCCTCTACCGCATCGGCTGGACCAAGAAGGGAGATAGCAACTTCCAATACGTAAGAGAACAGCAGCTGTCCAAGACGTTTGCGTTTGTAATAAATCATACATGGTATTCCTTGATGAGCACCGCAGAGAGGGCTTTGGCGATGCTTTGACAGAACCCTCCCGTGGAGGCAGTCAGAACATGTGAAAAACAGACCCTCGCACCAAACACCAATCGTGATCATAATACCACAATCCAATATGGATCTTGTCTTTGGTTTGTACTGGCTGGTGTTTTAGCCAAGCACCTTCCCACATGCTGTTTGTGTTCTCCTCATCAGGCCATCCTTAACAATGATGAGACAACCCACGTCCTGGAGAACTTGGAGCCAGACACGCCCTATGATGTGTCTGTTACTGCCATCTACCCTGATGAATCAGAGAGCGAGGATCTGCTGGGCACTGAGAGGACATGTAAGATCCACACCCTGGAAGCCATATGATGATGACTTCACCAATCACTTCACTTAACTAAGTTTGCCTCAGTCACTGGAAATAATGGATCTCTCTTGAGGATCTTTATGCAAGTTTTAGATGGTTTTCATGTCCATTCTATTTAATTTCACTTCTAGACCAATGATGCTTCAACCCTTTCCAAATATATGCTATAAATCAATACTGTCACTGTCCCTCAAAAACTTTTATCTACTTTTACATTTGAAAATGAAAAAGAATGAAATGTGAATGAATGTGTTCAGTGAAGGGTGTGTCCATTATACCTTTCTATTTCTGCTTCTATAGTGTCCAAGCAAAGTGGTCCAAGTAAGTATATTTGTGGTAAACCAAGAGGATTGTAATGAAAGCATGTTTCATTATTTTGCCTAGTCATCAGCGCTGTGGTTCATCGGACTACCATCATTGCGTCATTGAGCAAGGCACTTAACCCATACACCGCTCCAGTGGTGCTGCGCTGCTGCTGAAACAGCCATTTTTATTATGTGTTTGTCTGTCTGTTTGTGTGTGTCCCATTGTCTCTGCCAATCATCCCAAGGTTGTCTGCAAAAAATATGTTCTTACTCAGACAATATGGTTGATGAAGGACCTCAACTATGCATGCAGTGCAAGACAGGGATTTGAATCCCTTCATCCGTATGTTGGACTATGTCATCCCATACTTCTTGTCCATCATTGCTTAAAACCCATTCCTCTCCACCCATAAATCCATCATATCCATCCACCCATTCATCAATCCATCCATCCATTAATCATCCTTCCATCAATCCATTGCTGTTCCAGAGAATTCATTCCTGCTTCAGAAAAGACAAAGTCCCAGAGGAAGATTGTCTTTTCTTCTTTAAAGCTGCAATCCTTGATTCAAATCAGTGACATGTCTACCTTGTTCTACCAATGTGTGCATTATTTATGAATGAATTCATCAATGTTTTGATCCAAGATGGGGTGACAACAATGAGTCATAAAGAATTTAGAAATTCTTCAAGATATGTAGGACATGTTGATGTGAGCTGACCAAATTATCAAGGATTGTGCCTTTAAAAGATTTTTTTAAGGAAGTCTGCAGAGCATCTGCTATTACTAAATATGATAGCTACACATGTTAACATGGTAGTAATTATGATGTGTGTGTGCGTGTGTGTTTCCAGTACTGAACGGACCTCCCACCGACCTGGTTGTGTTCAACGCCACCACCACCAGTCTGAACGCCAGGTGGAATCCCGCCCCAGGACGCGTCCAGAACTATAGGATCACCTACGTCCCCACCGCTGGAGGCAAGACCCAGACTGTAAGGACACACAACAGACCAACAGACATGCACACACAGACACAGTGTGGACATATTCTGCCTGGGAGGTCTATCAACCTTCACAAAATGACCTATATGAAGACAATGTGTTGTTATTTCTCATACAGAGAATCCCAAAACTCTGGAAAGCAGATTGGAGTTTAAGTTATACAAACATTTCTCAGGCAGAGCTGCTCTAGAGGCAGAAATAATCTCACTGGTTGAGTTAGACCTAAATGGGCGGAGCCAAAGAACCACAGTTTTTCCACGTGCAAGTTGGCTAACTGGCAAACTTGAATGGCAAAGATGGAACTCTGGTCAAAATATAAATAACAAATATGAATGGCAGTAACTTCCCCTTTTGAGCATGGCATTCATGATCTTGGAAGGTCTAGTTAACTAGCTTACCCAGATAGCTATAGGCTAGTATGGCTAGTTTGAAATTGGAAGTCAGCTAGGCTAACTAGCTAACCTAAATAACTTGTATGGCTAGATTGCATTTTTTCAGTTAGTAGTAAGAGTGCTAGACTTTGAAATATTAGCTCCCTTCTCTCTTACCCTTTGCTTTCTTCACTGGGCTTCAGTCTAATGTTACTTAGCCAGAAAAACTGTGGTTCATGGCTCCTTCCACTGAGCTTTAACTCAATCATTGGGATTATTTCTGCCTGCAGAGCAACTCTGCCTCCAAGAAATATTTGTATAACTAAAACTCCAATATGCCACTGGAAATTGCATTATTTTAGTTTATTCTAAGTCTAATCACTTAATCTGTTGTTGGGATATGGCGTCAGTCATATTGAGGAAACCCCTCCTAGTTTCTCTCAATGTTCCCTGACACTGCAGACTGGCTCCTGCTGCTCATGCACTCGGCTGCCTTACTGAATAAGCAAGAGGCTTTTTGGCCGCCAGCGTAATTTTTGGTTTCAATTTGCTGTCAGACATTTCTGATTGCTTTTAAGGAAATATCCACAAGCAAGTCTCATTCCCATGAACAAATGAAATGATAGCGCTTTAGGCACACACATTCATACACACGCATACACACACCTGCACAGATAAGCTGTGGCAGCTGCATTTAACAGCCCCTTATATCATTGTTAAATCCTCCCAAGTTTTTTTTACCAGTCTTGGGCTGAGGTCAAGTATTTTTTTTAACCCTCAGTACTTTGTGTTTATAGGATGTAAAGAGTTGCTTAAGAGAGATCTACAAAATCCAAACCTTGGCTGATCAGCACTATGGGGTTGGGAGGCACTGAGCAGATACTTTAGAGATGAGAGGTGCTGTTATCAGTGTGTGTGTGTGTGTGTGTGTGTGTGTGTGCGCGCGCACGTGCGTGCGTGTGTGTGTGTGTGTGTGTGTGTGTGTGTGTGTGTTTAAATAGGCAGTGGGAGGTGGAAATGCATTGACCCAGCCAGGTCAGTGTATGTTTGTGTAATGAGAGAGGGGTCATATGCTATAGTGTGTGTTTAAACTACTGAGCAAAACTCTCTTGCTGCTGCTGCACTCACAAAGCCTGGCTATCAGTTCACTGTTGTTTCCCTTATTTTTATATGGCCCAGATGTTAAGGAATTTAGCATCCAACATTCTTTCATGGTGAAGAGTGCAGCTGAAGGTGTACATTGATTTTTTTCAGTTTTTACCTTGTCAAACATTCTGTACAAAATTCAACTTAAGCACAGCTGGTGGTATGTAGGTCATTTGTTGACCACTAGTTTCCCTTTAACACGGGACGGAACGTTTTCTTCTTTATGATTGGAGGAAACTTAGTTGTACTGATTGCCTGGGTGATATCACGCTGAAAAGTTGAAGGAAAACTGGAAGCCTACAATCCAACATCAGCCAAGTCTTCTTGGTTCACTGTCAGGATTTCAACAAGTATAGTTAGCCCACAGGGCTTTGCATTGTTTCATCTGGGACAACAAGTCTGTTTTAGGGAATGGCTGACACATGCTTTGCACTTGTGTACAAGGAAAGTTGTGGCGGTGGCGAATGATAAGACTATCGTCCCTCTGTTTTCTTATGGCTTGCTGATAAGACTTTTAGCCAGTCATTTCAGAAAAGCTGTCGGTGATTAAATAGATCCGTGGAGGATTAAAGAGGAGGTCTAAGCACACATACAGACACAGACAAACCCCACTCCTTACAGCATCCCTTAAGCCAAAAGCAATGCAGTAAATTCACCACCACTCATGCCCGTTATGACAAGACATCCAACGGTTTCGGCCATCAGGGTATAGATTTACCTTGGCTGGCACACACTCTAGTAACCATATCCAAAAACAGTCACAACATCCCTCCTCTAAAATGTCTACAGTTTTTCAGGTAAAATTCTTTCCATCAGGTTATCGGCATCAATTTAAGGAACCCAGGGGGGAGCTGTTAAACTCTGTATCCCATCCTAGACACAGATCAAATATCTTTTCCCTCAGCTGATACTAGAGCTGCAAATGGTTGTTTTTAAAGCTTAAGCAAGACAGATTTATTCTTTAGACATTTTGTTAAGGAGATACAACAGCCTTCCAAGGGAATCCTGTTGCCAAGTTAACTTCTAACCCACTGAACTAGTGAACTATTGGAGTAACTTATCCTTTTTTTCTAACTTAATCAGTGATTTTTGTCATTTGGAGACAGTTTCTAAGTGACAGTAATATACTGTAAGCCAAGGAAGCTAAGATTTACTCCCCCCCCCAACCAGACCCAGATTGGAGGGAAGAAGACCACAGTCCTGCTTCCCAAGTTGACCCCTGACACTGAATACTCCATCACTGTGGTAGCAGTCTACGCCAGAGGAGTCAGCAGGGAGCTGAACGGCCCTGGCAAGACCAGTAAGTAACTCTTTTTTACTGGCAATTGCTTTGTAAAGATGTCATGGTGATTGTCTTGCCTTTTAGTTGTTGTCAATCATTGTAACAAATCAAATGATAAATGGATTACATAATAGCAGTGACATCAGAGAATACATTTGTGTAATTGTGATGGTTTTAGGATGGTATGACTGAGATAAGTAGTACACTCAGAGAAATACTCTCAGAGCATTAGTGTCTAAAAATTGGATAGCTACCACGATCTTGCAATGAATATGCACAACAAAGCACTATATGACCATTCAGTAAAAATGTTGCTATTCCTAAGTGTATCTTACTTTTATGTCACTCCAGAGCCTCTGGGTGGTGTTAGGAACCTGCAGGTCACTGACCCCACCACCAGCACCCTGAATGTCCAATGGGAGCCTGCTGAAGGCAACGTGCGTCAGTACAGGATCTTCTACGTCCCTGCAGCTGGAGGAGCTGAGGAGATGGTAGGCTGGAGTTTATTCTGGAGTCTTGGAGTTTTATCTATAGAAACCTTTCATTGAGGCAGAAATAATCTCATTGGTTGAGTTAAACCTCAATGGGTGGAGCCAAAGAACAATAGTTTTTTGGAGCGCAAGTTAGCTACGTAACTGGCAAACTTGAATGGCAAAGAAGGAACTTGGTCAAAATATAAATGAAAAATATAAATGACAATGACTTCTTTTTTCATTCTTTCATGACCATGGCATTCACGATCTTGGAAGGTCAGCTAAGCTAACTAGCTTACCTTGATACACTAGTATAGCTAGATTGCATTTTTTTTCAGTTAGTAACAAATGCGCTAAGCTTCATAATATTAGCTACCTCCTCTCTTACCCCTTATCTTTTCACTGGGCTTCAGTCTAATGTTACTTAATCAGAAGAACTGTGGTTCTTTGGCTCTGCCCATTGAGATTTAACTCAACCAGTGACATTTTTTCTTCCTCCAGAGCAGCTCTGCTTCAGTGTTTGTATAACTAAAACAAATTGGCTCCCCCTCTAGTTTCTGTCCCTATAAACCACCCAATTAAGGTTGAAGGAAATGTTTTTCGTTTTATAACAATGAAGAGCCCATACCTCCACTGCCCAGAGCATGACCCAATGTGTGTCTGGTTGTATGTTGTATCTATCCAGGAGCAAGTATCTGGAAGCACCATCAACACAGTCCTGAAGAACCTGCAGTCTGATACGGTCTATACTGTCACTGTGATGCCTGTCTACTCCGCCGGAGAGGGACAACGCATGTCTGAGAACGGCAAGACACGTAAGTTACAATGGAGATGACTGCAGAGAAGATACATTTAGAGGGAGCGGTAACATCTTTGAAAGACTTTTGAGAATGATATACTGTATGAAGGCAGTGGGATTCTTTTCCTCAGCTAGCATAAATCCATTCATATCTGTCCAGAATGAACTCACTGGCCTCAGTTGCTGGCACTCTTTCACGGTATGTCAGTAAGCTTCAATAAGGCATCTAGTCGTAGCTGTTGATTTGCTTTGTAAAATCATCCAAAAGTCTTTCAATACCTGTAGACCAAGCCAAACAGATTAGATGCCATTTGTTTCTCATGGACTGAATTAATGTACATTTGATTCACGTCTTGCATGTACATTTCATGTGTTGCATGAGCGTAAAATCTAACATGGCACTGAAATGGCACCAGAATAAAGTTCAATCAACTTGGTTTGCAGTCAGCTTTGTGAACGTTGGTCTTATTCCAGTTTGTCCCACAATTTCAAACCGCCAACCTCTGCTGGGAATGAGTCAGCATTTTGAGGGGTGATTGCGTAGGAAGGAATTCCTCCGGGTTGGCAGCATTATAATGGTGTCTCCTCTCTACTTACCGTAATATTGTCCATTTATAGTCTGGAATGGCGGGTAGTGGTCAGGATGATGGTAGGGTTGGGGGGATGGTGGAGGGTATGTAGTGAGTAATTGGCTTCCCTTTGGGGAAAAAGAAACAGAGGAGGGATACAAATGAATGGAGGGTATTATATTATTTATGGCTCTCAACTCACTTGGCTAAGGTCATGCTTCATACTTGCTACTGTTACCCCATTTTCCCTTGAGTAGCAATGGTCTCTAATGTTCAAAGTGGGTTTTTCCTAGACATGTAAAGCAAAAACCTTATTTGTATATCAGATTGTACCCCTATGAAACTGGGACATCGTGACTTTGAAGACTTTGACGCCAAGTACCTGTGGTTTTGAGGTTCCGTGGGATGCATTGCCTCTTCAGTGTTGACGTGAATCTAAGCAAACTACCGCATTTCAATTTAGTCTTGAGTCAGCTTATTTAATTTAACCAAGGATCTGCTTTTACTATTTCAGCTGACATTGCTTAGTCATTGACTGTGTAAAATGCGCCTTAAAATTCAAAGCAGCTTTGTAGGCAGCAGTCTCTGGTCTCTGAAACTTTAAAGCAAGGAAGCTCACTTGCTGTGTTTTTCCCACTCTGCGTTTATGAGACTTCGATGCAGAGCGGTACAAAGCCTGCAAACATCTGCTTTGGTTTTTAGAAGGCAATTTTCACAGAGGGCAGCACAAACTCCTTGTATCTCCTCTAGCGTCCTAAAAGGAAGTGTCCTGTTGATAGCAATATTGTTAAGCAATGTCTTAAACTTGTCTCTGTGGGGTGCTGGAGAGTATTGTTCTCACTTTATTGAAATGTTCTCATGTGTTCATTGAACTACTCTGTCTGTCCACTAAACTAGTCTAGACCATGTATTGTCAGCTGAGACAAAGTGAGCGTCACAGTAGCTCTAAGTAGGAGATTCACAAGAGTGCCATTTAGACACTTGTAAATGTGTCCCAACACACTGCCCTTTTCTCTCTTCTGCCTTCTCTCGTCATTTCTCTTTATCTTCCCCATCTGTACAATATATCCTTCACCCTGTCATCACTCTCTCCTCTCTGTCCACCCCTCCTCCCATCACTCCTCTTCCCACTCTCCACCCTCTTTTTGCTTTACCTTATCCCGATCATAACCTTTCACTTTCTTATCTCTTTCCCTTCCTCTAACCCCCTCCTCTCACCCCCCTCACTCCATTCTCCCCCCCCTACATTCCTGCCTCCCCAGTGGAGCGTAGCCCCGTCAGGAACATCCAGGTTTTCAACCCCACCACCAACACTCTGAACGTGCGCTGGGAGGCTGCCACAGGCCCAGTCCAGCAGTACCGGGTGGTCTACGCCCCGCTGACCGGCACCAGGCCCTCCGAGTCGGTGAGTCAACCACCACCCACTGTGTGGGAAGGGGAAAGGCAGTCTAGTACAGTACATATGTATGCAAAGAAAATGGACTCAGGTGCACAGATGTACCATAAATTCAAGTAAAGTTTTGGCAACTCAAGCAAACATCTTATCGCTCGTTTACACACAAACGCATTGCATACAGGGATTTGGCTGATGCTTTTGAAACCTTATCTCATTCACACACACACACACACACACATACACACATACAGGCATTCATTAAGAGAGCAGAGAGTTAGAGCACTTACAGACGAAGGTGTGTGCAGGTGTGGCCCAAAGCAACAACCCACTTCAGATTTTGTACAGCATTTATACCGTGAGTCATTTAACCGTGGGGAAAGGAGCTGCCTCACCCGGACCTGTTGGGAGGAAAACACACACCTGCAAACCAAATGGTGTACTTGAGACCATTTGTTCATATGCGTGCGTGTGTGCAGTTACTGCCAGTTGCATTCTTTTTTAACTAACTGCTAAAGATTTAAACCAAGATGTGTTAATTAAAGCAGAAATTCTTTAATTGTGACTCGCCTCCCTCTACACGGTATGTGGCATCTGGCATCAGTGTGCCCACATCTTCACGTGGAAAGGATTTCTGCTGGTGCTTTGAGAATCCACAAACAACTTCTAAAGTGTTATTTGACATGACACACCAACAGCTCACTCCGGCATCTGCCAGAAAGATTGCGCCATCGAGACCCGTTGCTTTTATTGGGATTCTAGGAACATTAGGTCTTTGAAGAGTGAAGTATTTTCCATTTTATTGATAGAGAGGTACTCGCTGCCTTTATCCCTGTTTGTTATACATTTATGGCAGGCTTAGGCCTTTTCCACCGCCGGAGCCAGCGGTGTGCATCGCCGCCAATGTGGCCTTTTTCAGCCAGCACCATCAAATTTAACACTGGTTGGAGATTTGTAGCATGAATTACCAGCTTAACCAAGCAGCTTGTAATATTGGTTTTGAGCAATGGGAACATTTCTGAACTCCCAACTCCCAACAGTAAATTTTTGTGAAAAACATTAGTGGACACTGGAGTGTATTGCAAGTGTCGCAATGGGTCGTTACGTTCAAAAGAGAAGTAAAGCAGATGTGACGGGACTTTGTAGTTGCATTGGCATGTGACATGAAGATTGGTTTAAGGAGATGAGAGGCTAGGCTAGCTAGATTTATTTGACCGCACACACAGACGCACTCGCTAGCCTAACAATCACACATGGATAAGTGTGTTTCCTCTCTCGCATACACAACCCTAGATTCTCCCTTTCCATTGGTGGCTCACAGAAAAGCGCACACACTCACACGCGCGCAATCCGTATCACCAGGCCAGAGCCCTAAAGCAGCACTGACCTTACAGGGTTTAACCAACTAGCCCATAGATAGACAGCGAGAGAGGTAAGAGGAGGCGGCCCCACTGTAATCAGCTGTCAGTACCGTTAAACTGTGTTTCTCAACAGTACTGGCTGTCAGCGAGGGCCCCTGACATCAAAGGCACACTCGGCTCTCCCTTTCACTCGGTGCTGACAACACAAAGTGGTCATTGAGTGCGAGGGAGCTGTTAGAGGGCGTGTACAACACAAACAGCTGTCAGAGAGAGGGGGAAAGGTGTCTGTTTGCGTGTGTGTGTATGTATCGGGCGGGGGGTTCTGCGTTATGTCTGTGCACCCATACAGAAAATTGTCAGCACCTCCCGTTCTTGAAAACAACCACAGGCGTTTTACTAGCCTCTATATCCGTTGAATCAATTTGATTTTTTCAATCTTGAGCTAAGACATGAGTTTGCACGTACTGCAGCTGCACTATAGCTCTCCAAAAGTAATTACAGCGGCATTTCTGCAATGAGTCTCTATTCCTGACCTGTTGGGTGTGTCTGTGCAGGTTGTGGTACCGGGAACCACCACCACGGCCCTGCTGCAGCAGCTGCTCCCAGACACCCCCTACAATGTCGGGGTGGTTGCTCTGTACAGCGATGGAGAGGGACCCACTATCAGCGACAGCGGCATAACACGTAAGAACCTGGGCCAGTTTGCATCATCAAGTGGGAGAAATAGTCTGAGAGCAGTCAGCAGGGACTATATGCACCAAAGCTCTCAGAGTAAGACTGTAGGTCTGGTATACGATTTTCAGTTATGAGTGACTTGCTGCAGTTGTCTTCTGCAGCAGTGGCCTTCAGTCACTTGCCATCGAGGCCCAAGAGAATACAGGCTTCCATTCCAGCCAAACACTACAGCATCTCATTTTTTTCTGATTAGTCCACCCTCTTTAGCTGAAGGAGCTAATCACTGAAATCAGCGGCTGTAGTGTTTGGCTGGAAAGAAAACCTGCAGACTCATGATAAGAGAACGCTGACCTGCAGTGATCCTGATCCCATGTACAGTGCCTGGGCCTCCATTTCAAGGACCAGGCCTGCTTTGTCATCTGTTCTGATTCAGTCATGTCTGAAGCCACTTTGTTTAGCTACTGTTCAAGAACTATATCGCTTGGTGAAAGAGTATCATTTTATTACAATTATTATTATCTTTGATTATTATTGACTAAAGGATTTATTGAAAATTTGCGTTGTTGTTGCGATGTGTTATCGCCCTAAAAGCTTTGAGCCAGGCGAAGCTGTGATTTGCAGAGATTTTGGAACAACTACGAGGGTTTTACTCCACTTTGCGTCATGCCAACTAACAACACCTCTTAACTGTTCTCAAATCACTGTAAGTGACGGCCTCTTGTGGATTATTGCTTAATTTTCCACACATTATCAAATTATCACATTGAATGAGAAGAACTCTGTGACTCACTTGGCTTTTGGTAACAATGAGCATGGAACCTACAGTTAGTCCTTATTTTCTATATTAACTCTTTGTGTTCCCTCGCCCAGTTCCCCGTAGTGGCCCTAGGAACCTGCGTGTGTACGATCCCACCACCAGTTCTCTGTCTGTGACCTGGGAGCATGCCGAGGGTCCTGTCATGCAGTACCGCATCACCTACGCCCAGACCACCGGAGACCCCATCGAGGAATACGTAAGCAGGCACACTGCCACAGGAACATAAAGCTCACTGTGTTGCTTGTCTGACTATCTGAGATAGTCAGTGTTTTTTAGCCAAAGTTATCTCAGTTACCCCTGATTGGCTCTCTGTCCCTGTTAATAATCTATATCTAACACACTGATATGTGTTTTGTGTTGCAGACTACAGTACCAGGGAACAGGAACAATGTGATCCTGCAGAACCTGGATCCAGACACGCCTTATAATATCAAAGTGACTGCCATCTATGCTGATGGACCAGGAGGAGAGCTGGAAGGAGACGGGCGCACAGGTACAAACTATATAATCCTTCCAACTTTTTGGGGGAATTTTGATGCAGCCTTTAACACATACATTCCGAGTATCTAATTAACTGAGGCAGAGAGCATTTAAGGACATAATATTGAGGCATGTGGACACAGACACGTATTGAGGATAACACACACACACAGTAGAATTCCCAGCAGAAAATCTGAATAGACTGATCCATTGATTATGATCCTGGATCATTGTAACAAAAGTGAAATAAGTGAAATTCTTGACTTGTCATGAAGGCCAAGAGCACTAAGAGTCTTTGCCAGAGAATTATGAACTGGCTGTCCTCCAGTGAGAGGAGCGCTCACATTAGTATAACTGCCCAGTGTCTTGCCTAATTCCGCCTTTCAAATCAAAGACTACCTCATATCATATATCACTCTTTTTTTTTTTTTTACAATCTTCTTGATTGCATGTTAAGATAAATTACTCATAATCCAAAAACCAAAATGAACCATAATGCAGTAATTACCCTGCTGACAGTTCACTAATAATAAATACATTGGAATTGGAAGAATTTGCGTCCCATAGCAGTGAACTGAAGCCTGTGTTGACTATGCTGTCGTGTCCTGTTTCCCCACAGTGGGTATGCTTGGCCCCAGGAATCTGCGCGTTTCTGATGAGTGGTACACCCGCTTCAGGGTGTCCTGGGACCCCGCCCCCTCCAGGGTTAACGGATACAAGCTGATCTACCAGCCTGAAGGTATGGAGATGTCTTTAAAGGGGCACAGTGTCAGGGACTGGTGTTATTGCAGCAGGAAACATGTATTTCACAGTAGCAGTTCCCAAGTCATAGGGAGTTTTTTTTCTGCAAACACATGTGGAGACTAATCATGAGGATCAAACTACAAATATGTTTATGTCTCCCTTCAGGCTCAGATGAGTCCTTGGAGGTGTTTGTTGGAGACGTGACCTCCCACCAACTCCATAACCTGAAGCCCGGAACCACCTATGACCTGAAGGTGCTGGCCCAGTATGAGACAGGCGTCAGCGCACCTCTGATCGGACAAGGCACCACATGTACGTAGATATCGCCATCTTTTATCGGGCGACTGCTTCATCTGTATAAAACTGAAGGATTGACTGATGGTCTCCAGTTTCTCCAGGAAAATATCATTCACTTTCATTGAGTTATTCATGCAAAAATAGGTATTGTTGTGATCGTGAATGTGTACTAAGGATGAGTCTTTCCTTCAGTGTACCTGAATGTGACGGACCTGACCACCTACGACGTTGGCTATGACTCCTTCTGCATCCGCTGGGCCCCTCACAGAGCAGCCACCTCCTACAGACTCAAAATCAATCCCTTTGACCGTAAGTGTATTACTCTACTACATCCCAGCTTTGTCTATACAGACTTGGTCCAAGTGAGTTAGAGGTTTGCAAATTGGATTTATGTAATCTGGATTTTGTTAAAACCAATTCTCCAAGTGAATTGTCAATATAGTCAGATAAAAAAAGGGAGAGACGGGGGAAAGGAAAGAAAATATATTGGAGTACTGAGGTAGAGTGAAATGTTTACTGTATGGTAGCCATTACAGATGGATGGAAGAACACTCAAGGCGATTATGCAAATTCCTGTTTGCATGAGCGATGTCAAATAATATTAAACATTAGACTGGAAGTCTATTGCTTCCATCGGTGTGTGTCTCTAATAATTGCCTCCTATTCTGTTAAATTTTCCTTTCCCTCGGCTCTCTTCTCTTCTCATTTTGTATCGTTACCGTTCTTTCTCTTCTCTCTCCTTCTCCTCCTCCTCTCCTCCAGCCTCCAACAGTGGAGCCCAGGAGATCACTGTCAGAGGCTCAGAGAGTAATTACTGTTTCAATGGCTTGACCCCCGACGCCCTCTACAACGCCACCGTCTACACCCAAACCCCCAACCTGGAGGGACCCGGAGTCAGCGTCAAGGAGAGGACATGTAAGAGAAAAAGCCTTCTCTGTCAATGATTGTCAGTCTAACACATAAAAGCGCACTTGGTCCAATTTGATTGATTTAAATCTGTGGTAAGGTGAAGATAAAATTCAGTGTTTGAGCTTATTGGTAAAAGGAATTCCCCATTTCTGAATGATCACATGAATATTGGCTCGTCAAACCATGTCACCTTCAACTGTGTGTGTGTGTGTGTGTGTGTGTGTGTGTGTGTTGCAGTGGTCAAACCCACAGAGCTGCCAACAGAGCCCCCTCCCCCCCCTCCTCCAGTAACGGTTCCCCCTGCTCTCGACGGTAAGGATAGGTTTGAAGTTAGCATATTTGTGCTAAGATTATTCTACTTCTCTAATAGCTTTTTATATATTATATATATTATGCCAGGACATGGGGTGCGATGTTACATGGAAACCTTTGGTCATCAGTTATCCATACCTTATCTACCGCAGCCTAAATTAGCCATTCATGTCGTTGTTTCCGAACCACAGTGTGCAAAGGTGCCAAGGCAGACCTGGTCTTCCTCATTGATGGTTCTTGGAGTATCGGAGACGAGAGCTTCAACAAGGTCATCCAGTTCGTCGTCAGCATGACCGGAGCCTTCGATGTCATCAGCTCTAAGGGCATGCAGGTTAGCACAACTGTTGCCGCTGCGTTTGATGTTTATTTCTCACTGGATTCAGTAGGGAGGTGTTGGAATTTGGAGATATTTTTTAGATGTTTTCCTGAATGCTTTGGTGTTTTGTTGTCAGTCACTGTCATCCAACTCTCTTTTTTGTTCTCTCTTCTCCTCTGGGAACAGGTGTCATTTGTGCAGTACAGTGACGACGCCAAGACCGAGTTCAAGCTGAACACCTACCATGACAAGGGCATAGTGCTGTCAGCTTTGAAGACAGTCCGCTACAGAGGAGGAAACACCAAGACAGGTACATGAATCCATTTATCACTGATCAGAATCTACAGAATCTATATCTCGACTGGCATTGGAAATCTAAGGAATGCGTCTAAGGAAAGTAGACGCACTAAACAAGATGAATTCAGATTTGATGCCCTCTCTGTCCTCTTTCCTTCCTCCTCCTCCTCCTCCGCCCAGGTGTCTCTCTGAAGCATGTCTACGAGAAGGTTTTCACCTCCGACAGCGGCATGAGGAGGAACGTCCCGAAGGTGCTGGTGGTGGTCACAGACGGACGTTCCCAGGACGAAGTCAAGAAGAGCGCTGAAAAGCTGCAGCACTCCGGTATGTTTGGATTCATCTTCACAATAATGGAAATCTATTTGGTTTGTGTTGTATGTACATATATATAACAGAGCTGTTTTGAATTATCGTAAATTTCTATTTGCTTCCAAGCTTCATTTTCCTCTGTCAGGGCCAATGTTTGCTGGCCAATATAATAAACTGCTGTAATGATCCCTATAGTGATGGAACTGCCCTTGGATATTGGAAGCTTAACAATGGTCTTTGTATTTTGTGTGTGTGTGTTTGTGTGTGTGTGTGTGTGTGTGTGTTTTGCCCCCCAGGCTACAGTGTGTTTGTGGTCGGTGTGGCCGATGTGGACATGACAGAGTTGAGAAACATCGGCAGCAAGCCTAGTGAGAGGCATGTCTTCGTGGTGGACGACTTTGACGCCTTCGCCAAGATCCAGGACAACCTGATCACCTTCATCTGTGAAACCGCTACTTCCAGTAAGGCAGAGATGCACATCGAGATTAACATTACAGTAAAAAAAAAAAGCAAAGTGAAAATATCGCACCCCCAGAGGAATACTGTTCTTTTGACTTTGATGTTGTAACTTTTTGCTCTGGTGATTTGCTAGTAAACCTGAAGGGGGTAACAGGAAGCTTATCCAATTGCTGTGCCTTTCAACTGATTTCTTTCCAGAGGCGATGTACTAAGAGAGATGAATCACTCTGTTTGATCCTCATTCTGTTTTATCAACTCCTAACAACCTCTCTCCTCTTTTTAGCTTGTCCTCTGATCTACATCAATGGCTTCACCACACCTGGTAAGCACACAGCATCACCATGCATACATACTGAATACATTGACAAAGCCCTACCGAGCATATTAATGTTAATAAAACGCTCTTATTTTGAAGTAAAAAATCCCCTCTAGCTATATCATTTGATTGCATGTAAAGTTGATGATCTGGGAATTGAAGTTTAAAATGCAACAGCTACTATTTCTATTCCCAAACTTTCAACATAGCTGTTTGTTCCTTGCAGGTTTCAGGATGCTGGAGGCCTTTAACATCACAGACAGGACGTTTGCCGGCATGAACGGTGTGTCCATGGAGCCGGGCTCCTTCAACAGCTACATCGCCTACAGGCTGCACAAGAATTCCTTCATCAACCAGCCCACCAAGTAAGACCTGGGGTTAAAGGCTATATGTGTGTGTGAGAAAGAGAGAGTGTTTATGTACTGGTGTTTGTACCGCATTCCTCTGCACCTCTGTTGGTGTCTTTGCACATATCTTGGCAAGTGGGGGTGCGTTTATGTTCGTGTTCCTGCCTGTGTGTTTGTAGGTCTTTCTTTGTGCATGTTCCCGGTCCATTGGCCTCTCTTCTTCTTCTTCTCTCCCATGCACCATAATCCTGCCCAGCCCACAGTCATTATTCATAATGATGCTCAATGGCCTCTGTAGTCCTGGGGGTTTCCCCAGTGCCCTTAGGCCCTAAGCCCACACGCCAGCCCTATTTGTTGTTGCAGCTTGTGGAATATGAGGTGTTAGCAAGAGAAAATGATTTGGGTCATAGAATTGAACACTCCCTGGACCAGGCCCGCCCTCCCACATATGTCATATTGGGAGCAAACAAATCACCCCTGGTTCAAGAACTCTGTCTCTTTATTGGGCCCCATTAAAATGTCCTTAGGCAATTGCAGAACCGCTCAAGTATTCAACCTCTTTAGCATACTTTGTTAATTTGTCTATAATGATGCATATTTTGTGTGCGTGGGCTAAGCCATTGACTTAATGTGCACAAATGGAAACACTTCGAGCCGCAGCCGAAGCAGAGGGGACAGAAAATACTTTCAGTATGTGGGCAATTTCTACAAGGCCAGGGAAGAACTGGCAATCATTTACAGGTTCTGCAGCATATGTGACAGACTGGATGCTGTGTCTTTTTAGTAAGATTTAGTGGTGCTGGTGCCGCATTGACAGCATTGTTACATCTCTGTCTTGGCCCTTGAGAACTCACAATGGGTCTTGTGTTGCATATTGGCTGATGGACCTGTACAATTGTACAAACATGTTTACTTCTTGTTTGAACCACTCGAATAGCTCTGACATGGTGATAGCCTGTCAGAGAGGATTAGTGGGAGCACAGTGACAAGTCAGTCTCTGTCAGCGGCGGTGGAAAGTTGGTGTCCTGTGTTTCTGACCCATGCCTCAGCACAGATGTATGTGTTTAACAGGGAGATCCACCCAGAGGGTCTTCCCCCGTCCTACACCATCATCCTGCTCTTCCGCCTCCTGCCCGACACAACCACCGAACCCTTTGATATCTGGCAGATTTCCGACAGCAGCAACAACCCCGAGGTCGGGGTCACCGTCAACCGTAAGCCCCCCCCCCCCCATCATGCTTTGGGCCTCAGCTGGAGGGGGAAGTCGCTGTGGCTGACCCAACATATACACAGCTGTGCACTCTTTATTTAAAAATGACTTGCCCTTCAGTCCTCTCTTACCTCTTTTACAGAGGCAAAATTAATTGATCTTTTTTGGGATACGATAGGAAGTACTAAGAAGTGAAGGAATATTGGAATTAATTACATTTTTTAGTGATTTACTTCAATCCACTGCTTTCAAGTTTGGTTTTGATTTTGGTTTGGCTTTTAGTCATAATACATAGGTATTCACTTTTAAATAAGTGTCTTTTACAAATGTGTGTTAAATGCATGCTAATAATCAGTCGTAAGGACTTAATCCCTCCTAGACTTCTCTTTATCCCTCTCCTCTCTGTACAGCCATGTGTTCTCTATAGTCCTGTATGTGCTTTGCGTGCCACCGCATCGTAACACACTGTCAGGGATTCATCAGAGGCTCTTCTCTTTTCAGCTTCCAGCAAAACAATCACGTTCTACAACAAGGACACCCGAGGAGAGATCCAAAAAGCCACATTTAATGAGGAGCAAGTGAAGCGAGTTTTCCATGGGAGCTTCCACAAGGTAAACACTATGCATAATTCTTAAAGAGAGGACTGTTGTGTGTGCCGCATAGTGATATCATTAAAGTTTGGCAAGGGAAAGACTTGGTGGCTTTTAGTCTGCCTGAGAATCTTTTGCAGTCACCTGTGTGCTGATTATTCTTTTCAAATCCTTTCACATATTGTTTTTTTTTTTCTTTTCAAATCCTTTCATATCTCCATGTGTGGTTTCTATGCCTCATTTAATTTGGCCGAATTACCTTTTAATGTGAAGATCGTGCAATCAGTCAATGCCAAGACTGGAGTTCTATGTATCTTGTTTCCCCTGACTGAAGTTCTCTGCTATCCATCTTTCAGTGGTGTAGGTCTGATGTCAAAGTAGTCTTTGGGCCTTTTTTACGATTTGGCATCAAGCTTTGTTTTCTTAGACCATGGGCAGTTATGTTGATGAATGGGTCGGGGAGACTATAAATAAGGTTACGGAGAGGTTGGAGGGTGATTCCGATACCTTAGTGACCCAGCATAATGTGCAAACTGTTACACTTAGTCATGGAGGTCTGACCATGTGCAGACTCAATACTGTCATGGTAGCGGTTGACCGAGCTCCAAACCATTCTGTAGTAGCGGTCAGGAGCAGATTGAATCACTATTTGTTTGGGTTCAACTTGTTTTTGATAAATGACTGTATTAGGCAACTCGCCAGGCTCTCGCTGGCAAAAAATGAAACATCCACTAAGTGGCATGAGGTATCGTTTCAAGAACACATCCTGAAGCCTTGAATGCATATTTTTCACTAAATAAGCAGAATCTCCTTCTTGAAACTGGTTGCCGACCGCAGAAACAGAATCCCACTCTATTCTTAAAGCTGTGGGAATAAGGCTCCACCACAGACTTTAAAGGTTGAACTCAGATGTTTCCAACTGTCTAGCGTCTACATTTTCGTGACTCTGAAGATGATTCATGCCATCATCCACTCTGACTTTAATGGTAGAATTTGAGAATAAAGTCTCTTAGGGGAACGTTTAGTGAATGATTCATTAAAATGAGAATTACTCATCAATCAATCATTCTGTCAAAACTTCTCATCTCACTTGAAATAATTATCCAATATGGTATTTTTGTTTTGAAACCCATCGTTTTTCTTTAATGATTTAGCCACTGCATTAGGCCTACATGCCAAGCTTAACAACCGTGATAAACAGTGTTTGTACAGTATGGAGTCTCTCGAGGGGTAAAAGAAGACATCAAATGCCTTCACTTCCAACTCAAAGGAGGAGTGAATATAAAACATCCTCTGTTATGTTCCACCACTGTAGGGCGTAGTGAGCAGAACAATGAAGGACAGTATATTTTCATACTGACCTGGAATGGCTTAAGATGCTAGATTCATCACTGGAGGAAAAAAGACTGGTTCTAATGTACTAAGAGGCATGTCCAATCCACTCAACTTTGTTCCCAAGAAGAACAATGTGCCCCCTATTTTGTACGAAAGTTAATTTTTTTCCGTAGTTCTAAGGTAATCAAACTGAATGACCCTTTTTCCTTAACTAGGGTCTTATCCCACATCAAAAGTCGCCCACTTGCTGCTATTACAGAGCACAGTTCTTTTCTTTGTGAAAAGCTGATGAGAGCGATGTATTGGCTTCCTGATCAGAACTTACAGTAAATGGCTTCCCAGTTTGACCATTGTGCAGCCACACATCTAATTATAGGGTAACTCCATGAATGAATGGGACCCTGGAAAATGTTGGGTCAGGGCTAGATGTAAATGACATCACCAAAATGACATCATTGCTGCTCTAGTTGGAAAGTAGCCTGGTGTGTGTATGTGTGTGATTGTGTGTGTGATTGTGTGTGTGTGTGTGTGTGTGTGTGTGTACTCAGTCTGTGGCCATGGTGGAGCCTCTAGTCTGAATGTACACTGGGTGGCTAGTTTGTGGTGCAGTCGTTGCTTTTCCATGAACAAGCGAGTCTGCAGTGGTTTACCTACCTGCTTATTTGCTGGTCTACTGAGTGAGTGCCACTGCCGACTAATGTGGTGGTGTGTGTTTATGTGTTGTCAGTGGTTTCCCAACACTTTGTCCATGGCTATTACTGAGTGACCTGAGTGTGTGTGCGCTGACACCGCAGTGACCAGTGGTGAGGTTTGTCACAAATGACAGCTGGGCTTATTGTCCAGAACACCATTTGGGACTCTTCGTCAAAGAAAAAGACCAAATGTTGACCCTAAAGCATTGAGTTACGGACCACTCCAGTACATATTTATTTATGTACTACTAGTGTCAGATAGGTCGGTATCGGTAATTTAGCATTTCCATGAGAATTCTTTGCAAAGGTCCCATTAACCTACCTCCACCCAACCCATTCAACTCATTTGAACTGTGTTTTTGCCAAGTGTTAAATATATAGCGTGCACTTTGTGTACTTTGATATCGCAACACCGTGTCAGAGAGTGGCCAGTGAATAAAGAGTAACCCAGGTTGGAGAGGTCGGGGTCTGCTTCACCGCTGGTCCAACATGTGGGAAAGCTCTCAAAGATTGCTTTAGCAGATGCTAGCCACTCGCTAGCCCACTGGGGAATCCCTTCCCGCACTCTAGGGGTGGGGGTCTTTAGAGGGATCTTTCCTCTTAGCCAAAGAGAAGACATTTTTCCATAACTCATGTTGACTATTGGTACCATTGTGGACCTACAGTATGTATTCAGAGTTCAGTCGAAGTTTGACCGTTTCAGTGGCTGCAGCCCATACAATGTACAGGTTCGCCCCCATGCTGAAAAATACACAAACTTTATTGTTCTATGAGAACTCTTGAACTCAGTCCTTCAAACTTTCCTTTCAGGGACTGGGTTGGGAAGGCTGTGCCAGTATATGCATGCGCTAATTGAGAAAGAGGGGGAGGTGAACAGAGATCTCCACAAAGCCACAGCACTCCATGATGCTGGCTCTCAGTTCTTTATAGGCCTAATGGACTCTTTGCCAGAGTATCCTGAGTGCACTCTTTGTGTTCTTCATTCGTGACAGCACTTTGTCGTAGACGTAAAGACGTCTTCGTTCTGGGACCTGGCCAAGTAGACTTAATGACCCAAGAAACCACACTAGAAACACAGGAAATTATATATTAACTTTTCTAACCTAAATTCATCAGAAGCCCGGCCTGGAAAATTGCATTGTCTGTTCCCACGTCCCAGATTGGACATGGGAGCTTACCTTCTGGAATGATAAATTGAAAGTGATCAACCCAAATGGGGATTTTATGATCAGTCCAAGCATTCTTAAAACACCCCTTTGATGGAGATTTTCATTTCCTCTTATTTTCAGTGAAAGCTAATTTAATCTTAGTTGCATTTTTATGAAGAGGAGTCACACCACCTGCTGAGTAGTAGAACGGTGCATGCACAAAATTGTGACCGTGAAGACTTGAAGGTTCAGGATTACGAAAATGGAGGAACAGCAAGGACACAAAGCCAAGGACAATACAATGGAATGGAATGTGGTTGAAATAATGGAAATATGCTAAGTGTATTGGCGAGAAAGAAGACAATGGCGGCCTGAAATCTTACCATATGTATCCGTAGAGTGTTGACACAGTGAAACACAGTGTTTAGAACTGAAGTTGATGAATGAAAGTTACTCATCTTTCATCACTTCAGCGCACCAAGACCAGATCATCTTGACAGCAAGTACCATCAACTGAGGTAGCAGTGGTCACTAGAAAACTAGTTTTCATGAAGCCTTATTTTCCAGTGACTGAAGTGTTTTTTATTATGTTTACTTATTGGTCAGTGAGGTAATATATACATACTCATTATTTGCCTCCCAGTATATCATTGAAAGTTATTTTGGTAAGCCCTCAAGAGCATCATGGTATAATATATCCATGCCAGGATCCTGGGATAACCGACACCCTCTCCCCTTGCGGTCCACCAGATAGTCTGTTCTGTTGCCAAGGAAGTCAACTGTAATTTTGTGATTCGTTGCCAAGAACTATGGCCTAGGCTGTGGTCGGCACGGCTTTGTAGAAAGAAATGTTAGCTTGCTTTTTCTGACAGAAAGAACGCTTGTCTGACTGTTCAGAAGGGGAAAATTTGCAACTGTGAAGGGAAAGTATGGAAAGTGTAGCACTTTTGATGGCGCACCACAAATGATATAATTTCAAGATGTGGAGCAGGGTTCCCTCGACAGGAAATTTCAAAATCTGGCACTTTGTCATTGCACTGTATGTTGTTATACAATCACTGCCTATAGCTTTGAGGCTACATGGAAATGGCAACTGTTGTATATTTCCTTTTTTAATGTTCCATTCATCAGTAGAGGCAGTGAACATGAGTTTCAGGCCAAATCAGTGACCACTCTGGGGTAATATCAGAATCTGTAATTAACATAGTTCTGCAAAGACTAAACAATTCCCTACATCTAGTAATTATGTGGAATAGAGTATCAGCATCTTTAGAAGCATCAGACAACATGGTTCAGATAGGTTCAAGGAGGTTGTTGCAGTTTCTCAAAGAATGTCCCTTCTCTTTTAAAGAGCAATCATGCCCCTTCCAAATAGATTTGAATGCCAAACCCAGCTTTTCAAAAGCTCTAAATGTTCTTACTCTTTGCCAAGCAATTGTATTGCAACAAAGTTGGCAGTTGTTGAGTATTGAGAAGACAAGAATGTTTTGTTAACAGTGCCCTCTCTCCATCCTGTCTCTCCTGCAGCTCCACATCAGCATCTCCCCAGAGAAAGTCAAGCTCAACGTGGATTGCCAAGAGGTGGCAGAGAAGCCCATCAAGGAGGCCAACAACATCACATTGGATGGCTATGAAGTGCTTGGCAAGATGGCCAAGACTGGGGGCGGAAAGAGGCAATCTGCAACAGTAAGTGAAAAAACTAAAACTTGTTAAAAATGCTTGGAAAAAACAAGTTTGGAGGAGCATCTCACAACTTTCCAAAGAATTAATGCCCAAAACCTCTTGCGCAGATGCACAATTAAGATTTAACTACTCCCAGTGAGTGTTGAAAGGATGAAAGGCTGAATCTCACTCTCATCTTTCTGAGGGTCTCCATCTTGGTTTGCTATGGTCTCTTTTTGAAGATGTGCCTTTTCATCCTGAATGGGAGCCATTTGTAACACCCTTTTCCCTTTCTCTGTTGTGTAGTTCCAGCTCCAGATGTTCGATATTGTCTGCAGCTTGAGCTGGACCAGCCGGGACAGATGCTGCGACCTGCCCTCCACAGTAAGAACAAGCTTCATTTTAGAGTCGTTTGGTCTTTTCTGAGTCACATAAATATAATTGTGCTGTCCAGTCTTCTAATTTAAATGCCATCTAAAGGTATATTAGAGGGATATTTTGCCAGGTTTCTTTCACGTTGTATCTATTTTACACAAAAAAGTGCATGAGTAGAAAGATAGAATAGGACATTACTAATGTACTTTTTCTCTTCCTATCCTCCACCACCCACTGTTTAGAAACTATAGTAAGAGAACCAGTGTTCTTACTTACACATGCATGTCTTCTAGAGGCTTTACAGTTTAGGATGCATAGTCATTAGGCTAAATGCAAGGCTGAGAAATAGACTGCTATTTAAATAGAAACTGCCCCAGCTGAACTGAATAGAACATTGTATCCTGTGTAATTGCACTAATCGGAGTGTTGCCAATATGCCGTCCCAATTACATGAAAACAAGACTGCTCCTTCAGATCACGGAGCAGACAGCAAATCACATTCATTTGTTATATGTTAAATACCGGATGCATGTGCAGTTAGCCAATTATAAGTCATTTGTGTATAATTTGCATCAGATATTAATGCATCATGTCAATGATTGCAGTTATATAACTTATGTCAAATGCTCATTTCCCAAAATATGGACAAGGTTTTCAGCTGTCATGAAGCGTTTAGTGCTAAACCCCCATACTGACTTTGCTGATTCCAGTCACATTTCAGCATGAGCCACTGTTCCATCATGACCTTTCCAGGCTTTCTGATCTGTCTCCTCCTCTTAAACTCTGAGGAAAGTCAAAGGCACTGTTTGCCAGGACAATGTCACCGACTTACATCGAGAATTTTGAGTTTTTTACCCTCTATTTTATGGGCTGCCAAGACATGGTCCCAATTAACAAGGGGTGTCAAATGAACCATAACAGCACTCCTCTGAAGTGTGTCTGTATGTATATATTTCTCGTTTCTCATTTCTCCTTCTCCTTCTTCCATTTCAGAGAGATGAGGCCAAGTGCCCGTCCCTTCCCCACTCCTGCACATGCGCACAGGACAGCATCGGCCCTCAGGGACCTCCTGGACCTTCGGTAAAGACATTACACATCCCACCGTCCCTCCTTGTCTCTCTTCACCTCCTCTTCCTCTGTCTGTTCTCGCCCGATTGCAAAGGTTTTTCTCAGAAGTCATCCGTGTTTTGATGATGATGATGATACCATACTTTTCTCTGATGATCTCGACAGAGAGGCGTACTGCTGCAATAGCCTCGCAGCAATACAGGGCTCCTTAGCGTTGTTTGCCTGCTGCACAGGCTGAGCTTAAGTAGACTGAGGACATCCCTAGCATCAGGATTGGTATTTTCTTTTCCCTTGGAAAGAGCAGTTGAGAGGGGGATGAGACCAATGGCATGCAGCGAGGTGTGGGCTTAGGGAGAAGTGTCAAAAGATAAATGCCCGTCGGAAAAAACAACGGCAAAAGCCTTGAAGAGAGGTCTGGAATATGTGCGCTCGGTAACCTCACTAAGCCCCAGTGAGGATTTCTCATGGCTTGGGGTTTTAGGGCCTCTGGAATCTGCTCCTGTTGTTACACTCACTCTCTGTCTTTGACTCTCCTCGCTTTCCCAGGGCAGCCCAGGTTCTAAGGGACCACGAGGAGAGAGAGGAGAAGGTGGCCCAGTTGTAAGTTCAATCTTGAATCACATTTTTTTACATTCTTATGCATGGTTATTTACAGTCCTTGAATTCTTAAGTATATTACGTTGAATTATGTTTCACACAAATATATTGAACCAGTTTCATAACCAAGAAAGCTGCTTACATTACTAATAAAACCAAACTTGTAGATAATAAAGGCAACTTACATTCAGTGCCATGGTATTTCAAAAGCAATTACTGCTGAACTGCACAGCACTACATTAGCATGCACCATCAGACAAAGCAAATTGCACACATCTGAATTCACTTATCGAATACTGCTGTATATTTTTCCTCAACTTGATTTAAAGGCGGCGTATGTCAAGTGGTCTGAAGGCCCATTTCTCAACACTGTTAAGGTTCTTTGTCTCTATCTGTGCTGGAGAACGGCTGATTACAGTTGTCTGTGGGGGGGGGGGGTCTCTTTAAAGAGTGTGACTATGTGTTTTCTAACTGTTTTGTTTTGTGTTTGGGCAATGCTGTAGGGTTCAATGGGTCCACGTGGTGAGCAAGGACCCCCAGGCACAATGGGACCACCAGGTCCACAAGGCCCCAACGGATTGTCTCTACCCGGAGAAACCTGTAAGTCAAGTTCACCTACACCATAAAACCTCCAACCATTATTCACATATTACATTAGGTACACAGAAAGTAGTGTAGAAATAGCTCAGTGTCACAGTGGTAGCTGGAATATTCAATGTATAGGGCAGCCACCGTGGTTAGCCTCACACATGATTAGTGGTCATGTTGTGGATTTATAGTTTGCGGGGAAAGTGTAGCACAGATGAAATATTCTCTGTTAGAAATCCACCAGTGAGTGGGATTTACACCTAACGCTGTTGGGCATTACAATGCGAAGGTTCCTATTAATTCTGCCTAGGCAGCTAGACTTCTTCCCTATTTTCATACCTGCGGATGTTGTCACCACATGGGTATGAAATCAATCACAATTACAAACTAAGTGGATAAGAGGAAGACCAAAGCAGTCAAGTTTCTTGCCAAGTTTTCGCTTCGTGCTCTAACTCAAACCTGTCTATTCCTCCTCCTCCTCCTCCTCTTCCTCCTCCTCCCCCTCATTCAGGGTCGGCCCGGACCAAAGGGAGATCCCGGAGACCCAGGCCTGCCTGGCCTGCAAGTAAGTACTGTTGTCTAATTTCCTTCACCATCTGTGGTTTATGAACAGGAAACAGGAGACTATCCACGGAGAGCAGCATTGCTACTGGAGCCTGGATTCGGTCCACATGGCGAGGTTGAAACCACACTCAGAGTGGGAGGTAGACCATGCCCTCCCCAGGGAGACCCAGACTCTCAAATCAACCCCTTTGATTGACACACAGTAGAAGGCCAGTGATGCAGTTAAATTATTACGAAGCATAGACTCGTGTTACCAATGGGAAATGAGGAATGGAACATGTTCTTCCACAACCTGGTAATTGAAGATGATGAGGACTTAGTAAAGACTCAAAGACTGTTCAAGAACATCTTTGACTCAGATGTTGTCTTGGGGACTTTGGATGGAAGAGCAGTCTAACAAGATCAGTCGTACAACTGAATTACCATCACCTTCAAAGGTGACCCTCTGACTTCTTGAATATGTTCTTGAAGGTTCTTTAGATTTTGGACATCATTGCTGTTTAAAGTCCAAAGACAATGGACCTTCAGATTTAAGCTTGTTTGTGGCATTATGAGAAGATTCCTATAGTATCTGAAGGCCATTTTACATTGTCATCTCGTGGCTGAGGAACCAGTCATTCAGCCAACTCCCACCATTCAAGTGGAGAGAACATCATCACTGGTTATAAGGGAAATCAGACATGGGGGTGGTTGGTTACTTCAAACAATCAAGCCCATTTGTCTATGCACATTTCCAGTTAACATCATGCGTCAACAGACAAAAAGGAAATAGTCACTGTTTTCGGGGAACTAAGATGGTCTATCATCTTTGGCTTCATCACTGGGAATTTTTTTGTTAGTTCAACAGAGGAACATTTGGGAGCTATATAAATGTGTTGTTCCTGATCATTAGCGTTTGATTAAGTGTGTCTACTTTTTCCCAGGGTCCTTCTGGGCCTGCCGGTCGTCTAGGCCCCGTCGGACCAGCCGGAGTGCGGGTAAGATCGACCTCCAGGCCTGCTTTATGTACACACACTGTTGAAAGCCTGCGAATACATCCAACACTTACTTAAGCATATGTTTTGCATGTGAGCACCTACTTAGCACAGCGTGCACAGAAGTACTGTCTTGTAGTTTTTTCAGTTGCACTGCATGTTCTCACTTGAGTCAGCCAGGACTGGGACATGGTCATTTATTTTCCAGCAGCATTTTCAGTATAAAGACAGACTCAAGGCTGAAACCAATATAACTCCATGACACTGATGTATTGCACAAATAGGGTCCCCAGTGTGCTGTTACCCCATGTGTGATTGTATGTTGTTTCTACACAGGGACCACCAGGAAAGGAGGGACCATCTGGACCCAGAGGCCCACCAGGGCCAATGGTGAGTGTGTGTGTTTGTCTGTATGTCTTTGTGTTGTACATACAAGAGACGTAAATATCCCTTGGAGCGTGCTTTACTTCCTGATCTATCTACAACAATTACTCCTCTGGCTCCACAGTTGCACTCCGCTGGAACAGCACATAAAAAAGGAGACTGTAGTCTCTCGGCCTCTCCACTGTTATGAGAATGGAGCATGCATCTCATTTTCTTTTTCTGTGGTTTGAGGAGGTCTGTGTCTACTTAATCCTGCCAAGATGCCAACAGGCAACGTGCCAGCATTGCATTCACATGCACTATACCATTCTGACTGCTCCAAGAGCCATTAGCAGTGGCTGGTGTGTGCATCCCATCCCTTCTGTGTGTGTGTGTGTGTGTGTGTGTGTGTTTCCACCTCCTCTTTAGTGCTCTTGGCACAGTGTACGACGTGCCTCTGCTGCAGATGTTGAAGCATACATCCTAATGTAAAGCTTGTTACACAACAGTTAATAGGGAGCAGGAGTTAACTGTTGCAATTATGTTTACTGTGCAGTAACTTAAAGATAAATGTTACTCTTTCTGACTGTTTCAGGGAAGTCCTGGAAATCCAGGAGTACCAGGAATTACTGGGAAACCAGGGAAACAAGGAGACACAGGAAATCCAGTATGTATTGTATAACATCATACAACTTTATGGTCGCATGAGGATGCATGTTCATTTGCAGTGAAGATACGATGACCATGATGAGTCAGGACAATGTTGTGACATGTTGAGAATGAGACTCTTTGGTTACCCTGCTGTTACGTGTTCTTACAAAAATGGGAAGATTTCATCTCAAATTAATCAGATATTTAACCTCAAGTGCATAGTTTTAAAGCCATTTGCATTTGTGGTTCTTTATATTGCGTCAAGCGTTGTTGCAAATCTCAAACAACATGTTTTTCTTCCAACTTTAACAGGGAGCAGTTGGCATAAAAGGAGAAAAGGGAGAGAGGGTATGTAATAAGTTTTTAAGAAATTATACACCATTGTGAAATGACCCAAGAAGAGCAATTCCAACTCGTTTCATGGTAATATCTTTGTTTTCTAGGGAGACTTTGCATCCCAAAACATGATGCGTTCCATTGCCAGACAAGTTTGTGAACAGCTTGTGAACAGTGAGTAAAAGCTTTCTTAATCCATAGGGAATTTTATAGTATTTATAATCCATATTTTTGGCCCTTACAAGTATTTTTGTTCTTCTCTTGAAGGCCAAATGAGCAGAATTGACATGATGCTCAACCAGATCCCCTCTGGTTACCGTAGCAACAGTCCAGGACCACCCGGCCCTGCTGGCCCACCTGGCAACCCGGGATCTCGCGGAGAGCCCGGACAGCCTGGCCGAACTGGCTTCCCTGGAAGTCCAGGTTTACCTGGAAATCAAGGAGAAAGAGGTGCTTTTGACTGCTCCTCTCATCTTCTGAATGTTTGGAATTGTTGCAGCACAGCAACCAGGGAAATAATAAGCAAATGTTGAGCAATAAAATAATTAAGGACATGGTGGCATTCATCATGAGACCGTAGTGCTGGTCCAGCATGAAGGGAATAACAACATAATTGCATTAGCTTGTGTAGTCTACACATGAAGGATCTGGTTAGCATGACGGAATACTTTTTCATCATACTTCACTGTTCCTGTGCTTCATACCTGACCCTTAGATTTCAACTCATTTCCAGATATGGTTATTTGTGGCTTTCCAGAGGAGCTTTGTTGAGTTTTTGTCGATACTGATTTCTCCTCTTCTGGCTGGTTTATATAGGTTTGGCAGGAGAGAAGGGAGAGAGAGGATCTCCAGGAACTGGAACCAGAGGACAAAGAGGACTAAGTGGTCCACCAGGTAACACAATTGGTTGTTCTCTATCTTTAAATAAAACAGCCCATCTCAGACTCTTTTAGTCTGGTTTTCCCATTACAGTAAAACTGTGAGGTTAGATGCAAAGTCCAACACCGAGGCTATCATGCGCCATCTCCCATTACAATGAAGCATGGGCCACAAGCATCCGCCTGAAGGCTTTCTGTAGAACATTGTTCTGCAGCAGCTGGAGACGGTCTGCCGTTCTCACACTGTTCTCTTCCAGCTTTTTTTAAAACTCTGTTCAAACCCAGTTCCACAGTGACAGCTTTTTCACCTTTCTTGTGGACTTTCTGTGACACGGAGTGTACTCCCCTTAGTCCAATAAAAATGACAGATTCCAATGAGAGGCCAAGATTTACCTATATGTCTCCAGGACCTTCGTTTGGGCAGCTGTACTGCATAAATTCTTAGCGAACGCCCCAAACATATTCCCAATTCTTTCCTTTCATAAGGATTTATGTGTATATTTAGCATCATTTACAGCATATCATAGGAAGTCCCAAAAATGGTGAAATATTATACTGTAAATGGAATGTATTTACGTTCGTCATTAGAGAGAGGTTTTTCTGCATTTTTACAATCTTGGATCAGTCTTCTCTTTAGGTCATGATGCAGCTCTAGAAACAACTGAAACCTTTGATTCTGTGTTGAAAGTTGTTATTAGGGTAATTTGTCGGCATGAAGAAAGCCATAGCTTCGCCCTCAATTGCAAACAATATCCAATATGTTTTCTGTAAAAAGCTCGCCACTTCAGAAGGTTTCCTGTCCCTGTGAGGATACTGGGGAAAACAGCAGGCACCATCTCTTGATGTCTGCCCCACCACACCATACATGCCATGTCTGTTTCTGTGAATGAAGTGAGAAAAACAACTGAGGACCAGTAGGAGGAAGTCCACGCTGATGACTCACTCTTGTGTTGTGTGGGAGAATCAGATTGTTGTACAATGAGATTTCTTTGGTGGCTTCATTGACAACACATGGGCTCACTTAGGGGAGTCGGAGTGAGAGAGAGTGGGGGAAAATTCCATCCTGAGTTTTTACCGTCTAGACAGACGGGGCCAGGGGGTAACTACTAACTCCTAAAGAGCCCCTGACTCCATCTCTGTTGTTTTTTTTGGTCAAGCTTTTTAATTGAGCCTTCGAAATATTTAAATTACAGTGCTACAGCCCAGTGGTACCCCTACCGTTTCCACTGGAGACTTATGGGTGATGTCAGTGCTCGGCTCCTGAAGACTCCCCGCTGAAACCATTGTGCTCACCGTCTCTCTCTGTCTCTCGCAGGGCCACCGGGCGAGTCCAGAACAGGCCCCCCAGGTCCCTCAGGCTCCGCCGGACCCCGTGGCCCTCCAGGCCGCCAGGGTACTTCCGGGGTGAGAGGACCACCCGGCCCCCCTGGCTACTGCGACTCCTCCCAGTGTGTCGGCATCCCTTACAACGGCCAAGGATACACAGGTACACTCACCACTATGTAGGCCCTGCATGGCACTATATTAGATGAAAGACTAAGTGTATGCACACTAATTTCATTTGCAACTCAGTGCACTACTACTTGCTTTGATAATGTATGGAGGTATGGATATAAGGGTTCCAAAAGTATTGATGTTTGAAAGAAGTGAAATTCCTATTTATAAGTATAAGAAGTTTTACTGGGAACCACTATATTCCAAGAAATCCATACATTGGATATAGAGTATTGAAACTGGCATGTAAAGCATTCTACCTAGTAGCCTGTGATCACTTATGTAGAATTAGATGCTCATAACTTTGTTCCACAGAGAATACTCACACCCTCTTTGAACTATTTTCAGGTTCGGCATAGTAAACTTTCTAAGTCGCCTGTGCTGCTTACACTTTGAAGTCCTGTTTCTGAGATGTTTGCCCATTTGCTAAGGGGCATGTAAGGATAATCACCACGGACACAATTAACAACAACGACATTAAAACAAGCAATAAAAAAAAATCAAAACAGAAAGGAGTGGACTGGCACTAACATCATCTCACAGCTACAAGCTACAGTGATGGCAACCCACTGGCCTGTTTGCATCTTGAACCAAAATCCGATGGGGAAAAAACAGAGAGAGAGCATTTCTACGAAGGAAGGAGCATGTACAAAAACCACCCAAAAACAACTACTAACAAAATGGATTTCAGAGAAGTATTAATGTAGAGGTGATACCTGTAAATAAACTAATTTTTTGCCTTGTAAATGATGTATGAACCACAACATTTCACTAAAAAATCCAAGTTAACATCTGTATTGAGCTTGAGCCTTATAACCCTCTGCTTACTTACTACCAGCATAACCTCTGTTTACAATGCCTTAAGTGATTTAAACAGCTAATGCTCTGGTCCAGACTGAAGCATGTTCCATTTGTACATTTAATCATCATGTTCTTTGTGTTACCAAATCAGTGCTAAATGTTGCTGTCCTGCCATTTCCATTTATATTTTTTAGTATCAGGTGGTTATTTTACTTAATGGTGAGCCATTATTATCTATCTAATGCCTTGATGGTGTTATTGTAAATTTCATCACAACATTTTGAAGCAGTTTTTCTATCAGTTCTTTTGGTACTTATATGTATTTTTCAGTCATACCATGTTTGAACGAGCAATAAAATCTTTCCGACTTCCCGGAAAGAGTAAAGAAACAATGCAATAGTCTGACGTAGGGCATTTTTAGGAAGTCCATTTTAGGAAGCGTAGTGCAATATAATTTAAATTGTGCATGTGAAAGATTGTAGAAGGAACACTTTTTTTGATTGGCCAAACCGAATATTTTCTAGCCAACCGCTACGAGCCCGAACCTGCCGTAGTGTCTATACCCGAGGAGCCAGCCGAAGAATATGAGGCAATACAATCGCCCGGTTACTCACGAAACCAACGAGGAAAGAGGTCACTACCCAGAGACGATACAGAGAGAATAGCGTCATAGCTGCAAAAAGTGTTACATGAAATAAGTTCCATGATCACAGATGTGAGAATGAAGTGATATTCAGAAAAAAACAAAACAAAACAAAAAAAAAAAAAACAGAACTTACGGGTTTGATACCCCTGGCTTTATTGAACATATATTTTTGGCAACATGAGAAAGTCTAGCAAGACGAGTACAACACTAGATGTTCTGTCATTACGAAACCTGTGTGCTTGCTAAGTGTTCCCTTAAGTGTCTCTGCTTGTAATATAACTGCATCAACTGTTTATCGGAGTCCAATGTGTAATGCACTAATCATGTGAGAGTCAGCAAATATACGGAAGAAAGTATGTATGATTTTGAACCCTGTCAGAATACCCATGTTTTGTCACAGTCAGTAGCAAATTTCACTATGTAAAGCTGTTTGCCATACTCCATATCAATAACAGGACAATTGATTTTATCCCTTTACATTTACGTACGCCTCCCAAAGATTGTTCAGTGTGGTGTTTTATAAGACCTGTAAACCAAATGTTAATCTGACCTATTGTAACAAAACACACTTCTTTTTTTTTTTTCTTTTTTTTTACCGAATGTGGAATTGCATGTATGTGTTGTATATTTACTGAGGATTTCTACATCAGAATATAGTTGTTGTTTTGTATCACTGCAGTTGGGATTTGCTTGCAAGACTATGGACATAGAATTGCTTTTCTCATGTTTTAACTGCACATTTTGTGAATTCCACAGCCTTATTTTCTTATTTATTTCTGAAACAGAAGAGGCATTTTTCAATAAAACTACTGAAAATGTAGCATTTTGTTTCAGTCTTCCAGTCATTTATGTCTCTCACTGATGATTCTTGAAATTCTCTTATCACTAATGCACAAATGAACCAATGTTCACTTGTACTCCGATAACATTTATACAGGTTAGCTGGCATATGACACAGTGCAATGTCCTCTATAAGCACTTTAGATCTCAACTCGACTGGCATACACACACACAATGCACCTTCTGCTATTCAACCAGATAGCTCTGACTGGTCAATGCCAATGTCAATCAATATACTTCGATCCAATACAACTAGCCATAGTAGCTGTACACAGCCAAAGCACTGGTTGCACTTTCTAGAAATGTCCATTTAGCAGAAGATGACCAGAGGATTGCTTGTATGTGGATGATAAATTGCTCTGAAAAGTCCATTACCTCTATAGATGGAAACACTGAGATGAGACCATCACCTTATTTAACAGACTGCCTTCACTGACACCTCAACAAGGAATGATCTTCCTTATACACTAAATTCTTCTCAAAATAACATATTTGCTTTGACCTTGAGTGACCAATCTTGTTCCTCCTAATACAAGGCCTGGAGAAGTATGCTTTGAAGTTGGAACCTCTGTCCTCCTTGTGTCAGTCAAAAATATCCTGAGCAGTCCGGAATGTGAGTTCATGTCAGGGCGACAAGAAGTGGGAGGAGGGAGCGCGGCGAGATGTGAGACCAACAGTCTGAAATTGTGTGATTTTCCTCGATGAGAAACTCCTTCACAGCCTTTTACATCCACTCAGCACTCAGTTTAGCTTTTTGTTGTCTTATCAGCTTTTAAAGATTATGCATAGATTTCCATTAGGAAACTATGCAAAAAGAGATCATGCAGATATTCAAAAAAAATCACAGATTTCCATTCATTAGGCATATCTAATGGGAAAATAAGAGATGCATGAGGTAACGACCAACTGGCGCCATTTGTATTCATCGTGATGAAGGGAAAAGCATTACTGAGGAGGACTTGTGCACAACATGCCAGAGATAACAACTGGAGGCGTGGTATCAAAGTCGAGATCAGCACCACAAGCACACATGGGGGAGAGAACTCCTCTTTGGAGCCCCTCAACTGCTTAGAAGAGACACACTCGCTCTGTGATTTCACTCTTAGTTCCTGACGTACGCACACAACATGCAAAGCAGCCTTTGCAAAAGCCTTTAATTTAGCATCTTGGTTCCTGAAATAAATTTGATACAGGTTTTCATTTGATGAGAATGCTTGCAGGTAAAGTACGAGTCTGAACAGCTGGTACATGTTAGTGGTGGAGGAGGCAGAGGCAGAGGCAAGTCTGTGAAAGCACTTTGGAGATGAGCTTACATGACAGCACTTTAAATCTAGAGAACACAGACAGCCATGTACATCTCTCCATAGATTGTCTTGTGAGGGAGATTGTCCAAGTACCACCGCTCTGTCTTCTCAGTGCACACTTCATGATACCACAGCTAAACTTTTACTTGCACAGGTTTTGATTTGATTTGATTTATTTGATCGTTTTAAAACAAGTTACATAAATGCAATATAATGTAATGCACAATCAAAGATAAAACACAAGAAAGTCCAGGACTTATTTCCATTGTGGTCCTCTAGTCCAGTGGTTCTCAACCTTTTTCATATCAAGGACCCCTAATTAGCCCCCAATTTGATGACATTTTGTCTCTCGGACCCAAATCTGAGAATATTTTTATTGTTAGAAATGATTTTGTCCAGAATTCCATGACTATCTGTAGAGTAGGTAGAGGAATAACAGTGAAACTGTGACCAAAATAGTCATTCTTCTACATTCTCTGTGTTAACTGAAATAATGGTGAAGTTTAACAATTCACCAGTTTGCTGGGGACCCCCTGGAACCCCCTTAAGGACCCCTGGTGGTCCCCAGACCCCGCGTTCAGAACTACTGCTCTAGTCCAAGAAGGCTATGGGCATGATGGCAGTCGAAGCAGTGACAATGAGTCAATATAACAATAAATACAACAGACCAGTAATATACAAATACTACATGTCTTATACAAAAAGACGATTAATAAATTCTGCTTAAATCCTTATCCATCAACATTTTTTTCACCCTCCTTTTAAAGCTACTCAAAGTGGGTGTAATTTTATTATTTATATTTATCATTTTTCCATTTGCATTTAGTCTCTGCACTGCAAATGCTTTACATTAACCCACTTATTTTTATTTACAATATTCACCTCAGAATAACGCTCCATGAAACTTGACCTTGTTGAAACTTGTTGACACCTGTTTTGAGTGATACTTTAGCTGTTCATACAATTCCTCAACACCAGTCCCTGCTTTGTGTTTTAACGTCAGCCCACCAAGACAATACAGCAGCCACAAAGTCCTTTATTTCCCCACCACACTCAATCAGATTGTATTTCCCCCCTGAAGTCACAAAACTCAATTGTCCCCAGTGATAGATCCTGTCTTACTCTGTCTGCTTTCTGTCTTCTGATTTCTTCGAGCCCGATGACGATCTCAGTGTGCATCTGTGATCACTTTGTGGCAGCTTCAAGTGGGCCGCGTTCCAGACTCTGTGGTCGTTACGGACTTTAACGAACTCCCTGTTTAAGTTCCAGTTGTCCCCCCTCAATGTCATGCAGTTCAGATGCTATATGCTGTCTCTCTTCAAGTAGGTTTATTGACAGTGTTATGGGGTATGAGATTTCCAAATGGAGGGGTATTTCTTAATCAAATGATGATAGTGTGTGTGCATGTGCAGACAGAATAATTTACAACTGAAGCCATTGGCTTTGGAGGATGTTTTTAGCGTTGTGATGAAGTCTGGAGGCCGAGGGCGGCCAATTTTCTTCCCCACGCAGAAATCTCCAGTCAGAATTTCAGACCGAGAAAACAATTTCAAATCCTTACCATATGCTTAATAAATGTAATGTGGACTGGGATGATCGAAACTTTAATGTTATATAAGTAAGGTCATATTTCGCTCCATGACGAGACGCTTTTATGCTCAGTTGCAGAAGGTCAGTGTCCATAAGGCACCCTGGACTTTCAAAGGCTTCTCACAGTGTTTCCGTATGACAGCAGCAAATTCATATCAGCCGTGTGACGCGATATCAGTCCCGCTGGCATGTCAAAACACACAGAGTGAATGGAGGTTCAAAGGAAGCAGGACTTCACCACTGCCATTCCCACCAGTTTCTGATTTATTGTGGAACTGCGTAGCGGAGTAAAAGTTTAAAGAATGTTGCGAGACATTTTCCTTGTATCTTTGTTAAACAATTTACAATCCGCTGCATGCCATTAATCAAGCGGCGTGATTTACGGTGAATTCCTGCAGGACGCTTTATGAGGATTTAATACCATGATGATAAAAGAATGGAACCATGCGTGGGCACCGGACAGCACACGGGAGAAATGAACCCGGTATTGAAAAGTAATCATAAGTGATAGAGAAGTAAAATTTTATTCGGACTTTTAGGAGGGCAGTGAAAGCACTGGCATGAGAATTGTAGGGATCGCAGCCAAAATAATGGAAATCATGCAGTGGAACATGAAAACATGTGGAAAGTTTTCATATTTTCATGAAACCATGTTACAGCTCTGCTTATCATAAATGTGACATACTGTGCAGTATATCTACTATTACGATGCAGGCTCTACATGGAAACAGATCATGGAATTTGATTGGGTGACTGGGTGAGAGGGGAAGGAGGGGAGGCAAAGACAGATGAGTGTTGCTATAATGTGCCTACATCATACCATGCATCATTTTTGACAGCCAGGATCAATTTAATAACAACATGATACTTTTTTTTATCCCCGTACAGATATTTTCTTTTCTCTTACCCCCTCCATGGAGGTCAAAGGTCAGGATCAGACACAGGGCCTTGAACCCAGGTCCATTGGTTGAAAAATGGTCTCCCTAACAGCTACATATTACATATATTGCCTTTCCACAACAGTGGACTTTTATAAATAGGGGTCGACCGATATGGGTTTTTGAAGGCCGATACTGATACAGATATTTTTGGATTGCAGCTGCAGATAGCTGCAATTATAGCAGCAGCTATTTTGCTCAAAAAATCTCAAAAAAATTATATTCCCACAGAATTGTATTCTTGGCAGGGTGGACAAGCCTCTGGAACAGCATGCGACATTAAAACTCTCCATTGAAACCCAGGAGAATAAGAATAAGAGTAACATTCATGCATACTTGTGTGGAGTCCAGTCAAAACGTCATTAGAATCAATTCAAGTTACGGGCTTCCCACAGAGAACCACTGCATCATATCCATCATACTGGAAGTGGACGACACTGGCTGGCGGATATTCTTAATAAAAGGCCAATTGGCCTGATGTATTGGTCCAACCCTACTTTACAATTGGAAAACACTGTTAAACAGTCACCATCTCAGCTTATATTGAATCTGGTTTCGAAGGAAAATCACTGGACAGTTGGACAACAAATGTATACAAAATGCTCTGCCTCAGAAGCCACCCATTAGGAGTGAGTGCCTTTGATTCATGGCTTGCCAAACAACACTTTAGGAAGGAATGAACTAGTCCTTTTGAACTTGAAGGGGGTTGACTCCTTAAAGGGCAAATATTCAGCATGCAGACAGTAGGTTTCCACCGGCGGAGAAGCCAAAAGCAACAGCCCCGCAGCGCTCCCCTTTGAATATGCTAAATGAGCGCGATGAGGAGGCAGGCCAGCAGCTCTCCAGCTGACCCGGTAAAAAAAAACCAAGAGCTCCAGTCGTGAATTACTCCTCTTCAAGAACCCGCGTCCTCATCTGCCCCGCTACCTGTCCCCAAAACGTCCCACAGAGTGGAAACAAAACAAAGAGCTGCGCAGTATATTTTCTCGATAAAATCACACACCGTATCCCTTCCAAAGGATCCTGTTACTGCTCCACACATCCCTTAAAACGCTAATAAGAGATACCGGCTGCATAAATGTCATATTATTTTTGTTTCATCGTTATCTTAACCGTGATATATAGCTCTCGCAAGGCCATGAAACGTTATGAATGCTTTGTTCGTCATCAGAGGAGGTATGGAGATGTATGCCGAGGTCTGATATTAATGGTCCCAGTGCCTCTCATTAGCCTTTTTCATCTCACTGTCTTTGAGTTTAACTGAACTGTTTCCCTGTTCCCTGTTTGCTGTCCATACTGCAAGGTATGATGGTCCTCCACCCCGGCTCCGAGCTCTGCCCTCCTTTGCAGGAAGCAGCACATGGAGAGCACAGCTGTGGAGATGGAGGACTGGTAGGCGGCCAACAAGTGTTTTGATTCCTCTGCCTAGCCCACAAAAGGTCTTGTTGATGTTTGCGAAATGTCTGACCTTGTTGGAGAGCGAGCTCTGATCGTGTATTTACTGCCGAGCCGTAGTGGTCCCAGATGCTCTGGTGTCTTTTTAGTCGTTGTGTCTTAAAGAGGGTTTGTGAGGTGAAAATAGTCCAGGAGATCTTTGTGTGTGTGAGGCCGAGCCGTAGTGGTCCCAGATGCTCTGGTGTCTTTTTAGTCGTTGTGTCTTAAAGAGGGTTTGTGAGGTGAAAATAGTCCAGGAGATCTTTGTGTGTGTGAGGCAGCAATCGAATGTTATAGGCACTTTAAAATATGAAAATGACTGGTCCTCCAGGTCTCAAGAATGTAGCTATGAATGATCATCTGGTGAGTTATTGCCTGTAAACGCTGAAGGTCCAATCTAATGAATTCAATCTTCTCCTAAGCCTTTGTCATCCAAACGCTAACCAGTTTATATGTTTATTCTTCCTTTTTGGGGAGCTGTTTCAATGTTGCCAGGCAGCTGTGAAATATTTTATTGCAATAAGTCATCTCCAACTTTTGACATGGTCCATCTGCCTCTATTAGGGCTCACTTATTACAGCCTAACTGTCCAATCCTATAAGCCCAGTGAGGTTTCACAGCAATACAAGCCAAATGATGCAGAAATCAAGCCTCATGCGGCGGCGCGCTGCAGCCTCTAGTTATACTTCATGCTAAAGACAACATCGGACATCCCGAAGCAGTTCCTGTTCTGTGTGATCTGGCGTTCGTCAAGTAACTGTGGCAAAGATGGCAGTACGGTATCTCCACGATCTGATGTAGCAACACTAGAAGACTGAAGATTGACATGGTTTCCCCGAGGCACCGCCGTCAATTGCGTCAGCTTGTCTTGATTAAGTTACAAACCACTTGCAAATATAGAAAGAGTGATTTCATGGGAGGATTGAGGGAAGGTTTACTTGTTTCTAAAGTTCCACAAGTTTGTGCCACGCTAACGTCGTCTGCTGTCTGAAGTGGTCTGGAGCGGGCTGAGGGTTTTCATGCAATCAGCTGTCGAATGTAAGATAAGATGCGACGCAATTAACAGTATGCCTCGGAGCGAGAGATTCAGTTCTGAGGACGGGACGAAGCCCCATGACTTCATACGTTGTGTCTGCGCTGAAGTGGGACGGGGTGCTCCTATAAACAAGCGCTAAATGATAAACAGATACTGTAGGTGCTTCACATTGCTCTGCTGGAATGAAAACAGTTTGTCTGATGCCTCATGTTGAGAAATCTTCCGTCCTAACAGTCATTGCTCTTTTAAAAGTGAGTGCAAAGTCGAGATGGAAACTTCTATTTATGTCCTGATCTCAAGTAAATCAGTCAAGGAATAGAATGATGAATGAATGAGATGGAGCAAATTAGAGCCCCTAAAGCATTGTAGGAGAGTTTAAATTTTAACTTAATCTAATTGAATTTCTAAAATGAATACTGAAATAAATACTGAAAGACACCAAGACAAAGAGCCGGATGTTGCAACTAGACATTTTGAGATAATTCAGATGTTAGTGTGGGTGACGGTGAGGGGGCCTGGAAGTCCGCTGTCCAGCCAAACCAGCTCAAATGACTCCCCCTCCCAGAGGGCAGTGAGGAAAAACGCTTACCACGGTCAACATTGTGCTGTGTCACTTTTTCCCCTCGCAGAGCGACCTTTGAGAAAACCCTCTCTCGTCTGCTGGCAGCCGGCGGGGCCTTGGTCATGATGACCCGTGGCCTTGGGGAGGGATGAGCTAAGCAGGGGGGCGGAGGGGAGGAGGGGAACCCCCAGAGGTGGAAGAGTCTCTGTGACTCAGCTCCCAGGGGCGTCTGTGAATGTTAGTGAGAGGAGGAAAAATGCCGGCTGTGCCGGGAAAGGCAAGAGAAGAAAAGAAAAAGTCCTCCTCGTGTTTTAGCATGGGTCATGTTTTCATTCATTCCCTTGTACATACAGAATTGTTGATTTTTCTTTTTTGCAGAGAGGAAATTAGTACAAACAGTAAATTGTTCAGGAGATTTAGACATAATGGTCAAAAGCCAGCTGAAGTAGAAGAGGTTTGGATGAGTATTTCCTTTTCAACAAAGCTCATACCACTACAAGACTAACAGCCATTTGTTGAACCACAAAAAGCCACCTTGAATTAGAACTCCCATGTGTTTAAGTATGACCACACATACAGGAGTTCACCTTGAGTTTGTGAACATGAAGCCTTTCACTCATCAATAAACTGTATTGTCCTCAAGCTAGATTTTTTCAAGCTCCTCAATTAGTGACATAGCGATTTAGTTTGTGGACACTGACAGGACCCAGGGTGGTTTGAGGATGATGTGGGCACGTTTTCTGCCTCAGAACCACTGGCCACACAATGGCTGCGTTAACACTGAAATAACAAAACACTGGGGATACTTAATTCCTTTCATGAAGTACACAGATGAGGTGAATCCAGGTAAAAGCCATTATCCCTTATTGATTTCCCTTCTTAAATCTACACCGGAAAAGGCAAGATAAGGCATAAGACAAGCAGATGAGTTAAGAAGGATTTTGAAGCTTTGAGACAGTTGAGATGTGGATTGTGCAAAAGGGGCTGCAACTCAGTATCAGGAACATGTCCGTAATATTTTGTATCTTCAGTGTACATATGCACAAAAGATAACAATTTTCTGACCATATGTGGCTTCCTTGGGTCTTCATCTATAAACTCTAGTTGGATTTCTTCTTCAACTTGATCTTAAAATAGTTCCTTTTTTGCGGGTAGACCTAATTGACACTTAAGTATTGAAGTAAAACTGGAAAAGCTGTGCAGGATTTTGAGCCTGCATTACTTAGACCTAATGCTATTGATGAAGACATTCATTGTATTTGTGTATTTGACTTGATGTCATCACAGCACTGATTTGTTTTGTTTCTAGCTTTAAAGGGCAGCAGTTCCCCTCCGCAAACATTATTTTATCACAATCCTTTAGAATTACAGATTAACATGGTTTCAGACAAGCACTCTTAATTTTATCCATACTGCTACAGTTAACAAGTAGTCAACTGCCAGGGAAATAAAACTACAGGCCGCTCCATGTGTCCCTCGCCGGTCGTTTGGAGGCATTTTGCAGCTTCACACTGAAGTCATCGTCGGACGTCTCAGCGGAACACGCCGGTTTTAGATTACAGAACATACATCAAGGCTTGGTGCTTTGACTTGGTGTTTCCACCATGGCCATTAAAGCAGTCATCATTATGGAATGTGGTGACCTTTGCTCAAGCATCATCTATTTAAGATTTAAAAAAAGTCTTCAGTAGAATCCAGAATTTAATCTTTGTGTCATTATCCTAGATTGCACACTTGGAAATATCATGTGAATCATTGTGTGATTTCTGTGTATCTCTTCTTTTGAAGTCTGGGGTTGATATCATGCGTCTATGAGTAATGTCTGCAACAAATGAGGGAGCTGGGGGTGGGGGGGCGGACAATATGAAGGTGCTATGGAGCCCGATGGTCTTCATCCGTGTGGGAGGGACATTCCACATAGATGATAGTGGAGGTTCATAATCCCATTTCTATGGGTGATGGACTTGACAGATGCTCACTGTCGGCTCCGCTCAGCGTTCACTACTGTGCTTTTACGGTCTGAGGAGCAGGACCCGACGAAAACCATTTCTACAGAGTTGTGGTCACACACACACACACACACACACGCACACACACACACACACACACACACACACACATCAGACATCCTCACCAAATAATGTGCAATGGCAGCATACGGAGCACCCAGAAGTGCTGGCTCTGTTTTGCATTTGAAAGTTTGACATTTCAGCACTTTGGTTTTAATGTACAACAGAGAGACACTAGATATACTGTGCAGATGTGGAATACAACCCAAGTCTATCCATGCTGAAATTTGTTGCACAGAAACTATATTTAATAATTTTATAAACTTACTGAACTTCAAGAAAATGACAACATTGTTTGATTGTTTAATTGCCATTACTGAGCAAAGTGTTGAATGATTTGTTGCAAAAACACTGATCTATAATTAATTTGGGTAATTACAGCAAATCCAGCCAAAACATATTCAGTAGTCCATTCTATGTTGTTGTGTTTGGCTCCAGTCAAAGCGAGTCTGAATCATGCTGTTCTATGGATTTCGTGTTTCAATATGAGGTAAATGGCGATACCAAAACACAACATAATATCCCTGTAATTTACTATAACTACTGCAATTAAGGCCGGGTCTCTTTGAAACACGATTAATCACTATTCTTTAATGTTCTAATTAATCTTAGTCTGAGCAAAAAGAGTCTTTTCTCCCTCCTGGGTTTAGAATTTCTGGTTTAGAGTTAGGGGAAGACATCCCAGAGACGCAGAGATGTCCCAGGTCCAGACGCAGCTGCAGAGCTGTGAGTCTATGTACAAACAAAATCATCTGTAGATATCCAACCAGAGCTTAACCAGAATCAGATTTGTACACGTAAAATTATGCTGTAGTTTAATATGAATGGATGGACAAAACACAGTTCTTCTTCAGCTTTTTCCAACCTGTGTGAACGAGGCCAATTCTAATAATACCTTGTTTTTTCAGTATGGTGCAGCTTGACGACTCAGCGGTACATGTTGACGTTCTTGCATGTTTCTGGAAAAAGCACAGCCTTAGTAATCTAATGGAAAACTCAATCACGGGTTTAAACTGATTAAGGCTGAGAGCCCTATGTCATTTTCACTGGCATAAAGGTCGACCATGTTGCCAAAGTTAATCAAATTTTCACTCACAATTTTTGCACTGCTGCTAAATAAAATAGTCAAAACATTGTGCGCTCTCATGTTGGTTTTAGAATGAATCATGAATGGAAGGTTTTGATGTCTGATGGAGTTTGTAATTTGTGCCTAATCCTTACCCCAAGATGTCAGATAAGTGACGATTAAGAGAGAGTTTCAGCGGTTCGGCGGTTATGGTTTCGCCTTCAACAGTTCAAATGGCACCACTCAACATAATATTATACTGTACATCGGATGACTTGGAGTTCTCTGGCAGATGTGTAGAACTTTGGTTTTGTTTGATTTTACATGTTGCAGTAAAATCTAGTACAACGAATAGTGCGCTGCATACAGGAGCAATTGGCCTTCTCTTCTTTTCATCTTTTTATGTACTGTACTTTCCCTTGACATGGTGCAGTTTGTTCTACATGTTTTTTCTGCAATGTTACAGCCTGGCTTTCAATTAAATGTCACAATCTCAAATTTTCTGTATGCCTCCAATTTGCAGTACAAATTGGCTATGCACTGATGCAAAGACAGTTGTAGTCAATTCACACAAAGAGTGATCTAGATAGGAAAAGATAAAAAAACTTGACTCCCTTTCCACTTCAGAGGAGCATATGTTTTCACCCACTTCCATCTCTCAGCCCCTCAAGTTCTCCCATTGCTCCCTCAGAATTCATCTATTTTCACTTTGTATCTCCCCCATACCTTCGGCTTTGGGCCAAGCTGCACTGCAGGTCCATATGTACCATTGCGCATATGGACAGTGTTTGGCATCGTTTTTGCCTTTGAATGAGTTCTGACATGTGTAATAGGTTATATAACTGCCTGACTGCTGTAAAATTTGGTCATCTTTCTTAAAACTTTCAAAGCTCTGTCATGGATCTCTGCCCCTCTACCCTTTGACCATCAACTGTGAGGGTCAGTTTCAGTGCTGACAGGGTCTTATGAAGAGAAAAGCCCATCTGCGATAATAGCATCAGCCTTTCCAAACTTTCCACTGGTTGTGCAGAAATCTGTAGTGTTATGTTAAGCGATAAGCGAGGACTTCAGGAGACACCAGAGACTCCCGATGGAGGAGGTGATTTTCTTGTCTTGCAAACCTGGTGTTTTCCTTTAGTTTAGCACAGGGGTTTAAAACTCCCCTCACTTCCCATGTTAGAGGCTTGTTGCACCACTTGCTGTCATTAGTACATCTCAAGTTCAGCCGCTGATCATTTGTGTAGAAGTATCATTGTCGCCATGTAGGAGCTAGAGGCTGTCAGACATGTCCTCTATGTTTAGGTCACTGTGACTGAGCCGTTTCATGTGTCTGACCTACTTCCTCTGTGGAGCTTATTTTGTGGTTTTATAGGCCTATTTTGCTCCTGCTTTGCAGACACTATGATATAATCTGCAGCTACCGCCTTCTGCTGCATTGTTCTCCCAAGCTATAGGAGCCAAAGGCATGAAAAAGCAATCAGGAGCCTTAAAGCCTCACACTAGCACTTCTGTCCGCTCCAATTTTTTCTTATGCTCATCTTATGTAAAAGCGGTGTGTTTCTCCCCCTCCTCCAGTCACTGTGGGTCACCCAGGTAATAAAGAAGCAAATGTTTCCATTAAGTTGCCTTCCAGGCCATGGGTTTTGTCCAATGTAGGATCAATACATACAATACAGTACTTGACAATGTTTCTGGCTTCAGGTTTGCTGGGGGGGTTTAGGAGCTCGGGATGCTGCCAACCTCCAAGTGTAACACTGCAAATACAATGAACAAGGCCGCCTCCTGGGATCTCTCTGCCTTGGCAAAGATGACTCAGAATTGGGCTTTGGACTGGTGGTGACAGCCAGAGCATTACAGCTTCAGCCTGTAGTCAGAGTTCTGGTCCTGGTCACATCTTAGACAGGCGGCGCTAAATAGATGGCAATCAGGTTTTCTCCCATTCATCATTCATCTACTGGATCCACTGGATCCTGTCATATTTACTTCACCTATCTATAAAACTTCTCTCTGCGCGCCATGTGTTCTGCATTACCAGACGCTAGTTGTATTTCAATGCTGTGACTGAAGGTCCGGCCAGGTTTCAGCAGATGTCTTCGGTTTTGTCTCTTAGTTCCCTCCACCCCACCAGGTTTTACTGTGCACAACAACAGCTCTGATCAGATCTGAGGGAGCGCAATGGAAGCATACGGCTTTTCCCTCCTCCCTCTGGTTTCCCTTCGGTCCCCGCGCAGCCAGATAATTATCGCTCTTCTCCCAGGCTGGCTTAACGACGAGGGAAGTGGAGAATGACCGCGGCTCTCGCGTGATTCAGAGGTGGTTCCAGGCTAATCCCGGGGATTCCTCGAAGGTAACTCTCTCCCCATGTTCACATCCAGACCTGCACGGAGACCCTGAGGTGATTTCACTTTCCTGTCTGCAGATTAAAAAGCCATCATGATAGAAATGTTCCTCCTTTCCCCTCCCTGTTTATTCATTTTCCTCCCTTTCCCAAAGACAATGGAGATCATGTCTGTCTTTGAAATTGATAACGATTTGTTATGTTGTCATATCATCTCAGTATGACTTGACGGAGTATCCTGGGCTTCTTTCACATTGTTTTCTCGACTGATGGGAGTCAAACTTTGGCAGACCGTCAGCAGCATGTGCCCAGAGTTTATTTTAAACCATGGTGTCATCCAGTGAATTGCTGAAATAAAAAGAAATGATATCCTGTGCTCTTTGAGAAAGACATTTCACATGACTGCAGTGACGTGTTGGATACAATAGTGATCATTGGAAGAGCCAAGTCTTCCCGCCTGACCCAGATTCCCTCCCTGTCTGAGCGGGACAACCATGACCTTTTCCCAGGTTTAAACAAGGGCCCTGTTTAAAAATAGTGTCCATAAAAGTCTGTTTTTGAGAGGAGGCAAGGTGTCTGATCTACATCTGTGAGACCCAAAGAGGCAGCAGCACCTGCCATATAAACACACATGAACACAAATGTCTAGTTCTGAAGTTCACAAAGAAATTTCACACAGTGTTCCACATATCTCATGATAATGATAGTGATGGTAATATTAATCTTCGATAGAAAAGTAATAGATAACAAATGTATTAATAGCAAGATTGGATGCAATTACATGACTCAGCAAATTGTCAGCACATTACAGACTATTTCCAATTTACAGTGATATGTTAATAGCACAGATGAAGGTTATGAAAAACAATACTGCCATTGAATATTACTCAGTCTGATGTCTCAAGAGGCAGCACTTACGCAACATGTAAATTGGAAGTGAGCTGAAGTCAGGCCATTGGAGGTACATCCAGACAGGCTTGACCTTTGTAAGGAATAGTTAGATAATTATTAATTCGTAACTGCTTTCTTTGGATGCTACCCTGGATGTAGAGAGACCCCTCGGTGTGTGTTCAAGTCGAGGCTGAGAGTTCACTCCATGTCCTTCTGCAGTGAGTCAGCAGGCGGACTTCCACCATGATCCTGGCTGGGAGCCAACCTGTTTGGGCCACTAAGACCAAGCTTATGATGACAGGCTCTCAGACACTGCTTGTTAGAGGAACAGTGCTGCCTCCAAGTGACTGGAAAAGGCCAGTCAGCCAGTGTGTATGTGTTTCTGTGTATCTGTGTGTCTGTGTGTGTGACTTCTTTGATCCAAGCTGCCAGCTCTGCTGACCATCACTGCTGTCCCCAAAGCTCACAGGACCAATAAAAGTCTCAGCTGTGACTTATATCAGCCAGGATGTCCAGAGCAATGAAATTGAAAGAAGTTAGCACAGGATACAGAGAGTGGATAGAATAAAAGAAAACAAGCGCGAATTTGCAATAGTTGCGACCACGTACGCCCAAAATAAATAAGTAAATACATGCATACATACATACATGAATAAATATCTAAAAGAAAACTGTGAAGTTTCTATGTCCATATAACACACTCCATCTTTCCCCATCTTTCTCCACTGAAGTGAATGGGAACTGGTTCTTTAGAGTTTTAAAAACGGCAAAAAGTGACCATAAAATGACTCCAAACAGCTCGTGCAGCATAATCCAAGTGTTCTGAAGCCAAACGATTGCACTATGAGTCCAAAAGACCTACTGTATATTTATACCAGGATTTAGTCTTCACTAAAACCGTTGTCTTCAAAAGCGTTCATGCTTGTGTACACCCACACATTGCATGTTCATGGTCTATTCAATGTGAACATGCGACATTTATCCATTTCCATTTCTCCTACACAGAGATCTACTTCAAAACAATTGAACACATATAGCACAGAGCACTATATTTGGTCGGTCATCAGGAATTTAAAGTAAATGAAACTCAGGCAGCAGGAACTCAGCTGCCATTCAGTTCCATGTCCTGATATGAACAACTGCTTTAAAAACATTAATGTTGAGCTGATTCAAACAGTCCAGTCCCATGTCAGTCCATAGCCATGCTATAGTCCAAATCACCATCTTATCAACAAATTGTTATGGGAAAAAAAGGGAACTCATGTCACTTCAGTGTGGGCTGTGACAATGCCAAAAGTAGTAATAGGCATTAAGCTTTAGCTGCTATGTGCCTAAAGCAACTAGGAGTTCAGTGCTGGGTTATGTGCTGCAATTTTAGTTGTTCATCACAAAAAATAAATGTAGTTTACTTACATCCATGACACATACAGGTTTTTAGAGCTGCTTTGACATTGTTAATCAACGATTTGTGTGGCTTAGTACTGACAAAATCGATGTGTTTTTGGAAAGTATACAGAAAGACTGAAATCTCACCAGAGCTAAAGTCATGTCCTATAACAGACCATGGGACATTAAGTAAAAGACACGCAGCATATTGCTTACATCAATACAACATGTTAATTCAAATCAAATTATCTCCGACTGAGGTTGAATTGTGTAATTCTCAATGTTAATGCAATTGGTGCTTAAGGTAATTATGTTTTGTTGTCAAAATACCAAAAGCAAATAGAGGCCTTTCATTAATCCCCACTGAAACACTCTTGATCGGACAGGTTCACTCTGTTAAAGTAAGGTTCCTCTGCACGTGTTACTGGGACTGAATGAGGGAAAGAGTCATGATGATATAAAAATAGATCACCTGAGAATAAGGAAAGCCCAAGCTGAGAGAATTGGCTGCTACCTAGTGAAGGGAAGACTTGTGAAGGGATCCTTGTGTGCTGCAACAGGAGTCATCTGTGGATGTACTGTCACTACCCAGAATGCATTCTGTCCCGCAATTAGCCAAATTCTGACCTGCCAGACCACGGGACCAGCAGAGACTTTCATTTTTTCTTTGAGAACTGTATTTAATAGGATTCTTTGTCAAATGTTATGTCTGCTTTCTGTTAAATGAGGTGGCCATGAAAAGTCTGCTTTGGCACTCCGCAGAGTTTTTACACCTTTAAGTTGTTATTGATTTATTTATTCATGGGCTGAAGGGCTGCCATGCCTGCTGTGAAATATGTACAGAAAATGGGATCCTTGTCTCTGCAGTCAAGCACTGTCTGCTTCAATTAGACATGTTCAAACCATGGCCGGAACTTTTTCCACTGTTTTCTCTTCATCCACTCACATTTTCCATCTGCCATGGAAGTCTCAGTTCAAGCATTCAGGAGCAGGGAGTTCGCTCTTTGCTCTTTATTTCGTAGTTAGAGCGGATAAAAAGGCCATAAAACCTGTCATTTGATATGCTGATGCTATATTCATTGTTGAATCTCACATATCTGTCTGAATGTAATAACATGTATTGCTATCAAAAATGCTGACATGGCATGGTGCTGGGATGACTTTGGAAACTATTCTAGTAACGGCTCTAACAGTTTTATTCTTTGATTTGTGCATCTTTGTTGCATTTAATCTTAAAGTTTCGAACTTTATGGTTAAACTTAGTATGTATCCCTAAGGCACTGCTGTTTGTCTCATGGTTTTATGGCATTTGTCCCCCTTTCCACCCTCTTAAAACATCTATTTACTGCCCATTTATAGCGGCCTTGTAATTACCCCCTATCACATTATGCATCAGAAAAAAAGCATGAATCACTGGAAAACGTTCAGATGTTCTCTTGTGTCATTTTCCACAATCATTCCAGTAAAACCTTTTTGGGAAACCAGAAATAGCAGAAGAGTGAGCGTTTCGCTGGCACCGAGCTTTCGTCATGATGTCAAACCAGGCGGGGATACAGATGCTCTTATCATTTGGGTTTTGGTTTTTGGTAGATTATGGCACAAAATGAGCCGCCTGTATGATGCTGCTCTTTCAGTTGGTGGGAAACACAAATACCACTGTCAACCCCCTCCCTTATTGGTAGGAGGGAGTTCACCATCATACATCGAGAGGCCCTTCTTGATATAATATTTCAGGTTTGGTTTAGTTGTGTTTCAGTCAATATAAGATGGGTTTTAATAACAGTTTTGGTTTATTGAGACAACCTTTCTGTTGGTCATCTCAAGAAATGTTGTAAGGCAGGTTTCACTACATACTGTCTCATTCTCTAATTCAATGATTTCTCCAGACATTTGAGTGAGAGCGGGATTTTACTAGAGGGATGTTTTTGGAGGCATTTTACATGAAGTTTGGTTTCCATGGACAACTGATAGCCATTGGACTCATGTTCAGGTGCTACAAACTGGAGCTTATGTAAAGCTTTGCCTGTTTTCTGTACCTGAAATCTGTAACTGTCATGGCGTCACTGAATGATGGCTGAGTTCCAACATATTTTATGCAGTGATGAATCCTCCTACAGTTGGACAAGTATGTATAAAAAGACAACATGAGATTCTCAGGGGAAGATGGTGTAGCCAAAGAATAGTAGGAGGAAAAAAACATTTGGATCAAGCCGCCGGGGAAGCAGCTGTATAGATATATGCATTACTGAATGAGGGATTGTCCAGAGAGCAGAAAATGTATCAGAGTTCAGTCAGAAGAGAAACAAGGGTGTTAGTGATGCCCCTGTTCATGGAAGAAATCAACTGACCTGCCTCTTCTAGCGGGAACATTAGATACAGCCATACAATCTGGCATGAAAAGGGAGAATCACTTACTGCCAAAAGAATCACTGAGGCACTGTGAAGTGGAATTTTTTACTCACTTTTTTGGAAAACATTGTCCAGATCAATGAAACTCTTGCCTTAAAAATATGAGTCCTTTGATGTGAATGCTTCCTTTGTGTTCTAAGCAGCAGAACATTGCTTTTGTTCCTAACTTTGTACCCAAAATGCACGTCTTGCTTGAGCACAGTGCGTATTTACACGCAGAGCATGTCCAAGTCCTGCTGCTGACAGCTTATATTGGCCATGCAAATATTACTCAGACACAAATTGTCACCAAACTTCCCCTCTGGCTTTGATTTCTAGATCAACAATTGAGTGAAACGCTCAGCACTCAGCACATACCTTAGAAATAACTGTTCAGAAACAGAATGCAATGGGAATTGGGAGCTGAAGCGCAGTTTTGTGAAGCTTGCATGCTGTTATTATAATTTTTTTTATTGGTTTGAGAAGGACTGCCATGTACTGTGTAAAGCTTCACTCTGACCTATACTGTAGATGATTAATGCTGTACTTAGAGGTCTAGGAACATGAAATGATGCAAAAGAGGAGAGACTGTGAACTTTCCAGTGGGTAATTACATGCAAACCAATTCCTGTTTCATGCAATGGCCCTGGACATTTGAGGTTTTTCTTTGATGGAAAAATAAAAGGCTCCCCCAAACGCTACACCATAAAATGGGGGTACAATACCCACTATAGGAGCCGCTGCCAGGATTGCGTTTTTCGTTTCAAAACCATAATGCTCCGCTCTTCTCCTGCCCAAATTAGCTGAAGCAACACAGAACAGAGGGTGAAAAGATCACATTCTTCCGAGCCAGTGCCATTCCGAGTTGCGCGGGAGCAGCAGACAAGCAGAATTTCTTCCTAATTGCGTTAAACCTCTGTTTGAGAGATGACGCAGGCTGGGGATTGGGGTCACTCACTGACAAGATCTGGTGCTTCTACTCGTTGAAGAGAGGATCTCCTCCAGATGAGATAGTAATCGCTGCTCTTACAGCAAGATCCCAGGTTCAGCTCTTCTTCTGCATGTTTTCGGTTCCTCCAGTGAAACAGGAAGCACCTGTGTAAATGGTCTTGCTGTCATACAATTACAGTCTCATTATACTCCTCATTGATTATTGCTCACTCAGCACAAGGGGTCATCTGAGTTCATGAGAAGCTCAAGTCCAAGGAGCAGAAGTGGGCATCTAGTTAAACCGTCCTCATGCAGTATGTTTTGGATATAGTTTGTAAGCCACAAAGCTTTATTAAAATCTGAAATAGCCTTGTAAATGTCTTTATATTTGTGATCTGGGGATATGAAACAGCTCAAATTGAAATGAATTTCCGTTAGTGATGAACCTATTTATAGTTTATGTGGCTGAGACTATTGGCATGGATTTTGACTTTGAATTTTCTGTCAAATTTTCTGTTGCCCGTGCTGCAAATCCCTATTCTGTGGTAATTGAGCTAGTAATACCTGAAAGAAAATAATCAATGCACAGAGATTGAAGGGCATTACAGCTATAGTAATGCCACCATCTGACATTATTGTTTCCTTCAAATGAAGTAGCACTGAATTAGGCTGCTCATCAAATGAATGATGATCATCGAATCCTAATTTTAAATCCTACAGAGTATATATGCGGCTTGAAATTATATGTATTGCACAGGGGAAATTACTTCATAGTCATGTTTAAGTTCAAGAAAATTGGGAGGCTGAATGATGTCAGACTCAATGGCAGGTAACATATTCTCCACCATTTCGCCAGGTCTTATATGTCTAGGGTTGAACTTGGATTTTCCCTCAAAGCACTCATGGAAACAATATTTTGGCATAAGATGGTGGCACTGAAATGAAAGCAGCACAGAAATTAACCATGTCCATTCAATTTTGCGGAGACAGATGCTGGAGGGTGCGTTACGTCACCTGAAAGCTCTCTATAGTGACAATTGGTCGCACTTTTTCTCTACTCTCTTTATAATGTCATTGCATCTAATTTCATTGTGATTTATAATGGTAAAAGCCTCAATTTAGCATCTTTAATATTTTGCTTTCTGCATATATAAACAGGAGTGCATGTAGCCTGCTCCATAGCTTCACTTCTAATAAATTTTTGCTCTAGGTTACATGAATCATTTTGCATGTTGAGTCCTGTCATTTAGTCCTTTGGTCATGTATGGAACATTTAGGTAAAGAAGCCAATGGGCAAATTTCTTATCAATCATGTGTTTTTTTTAATCAAGTTTTTATTTTTATTTTAATTAGGTTTGGTAACAATGAGAGCCATTGCACCTAGGATGGAGGAACCCATGGCCTTTTAGCACCATCATAGTGAATGAATGACCAATGCCCTCCTTCTGTGAACAGCATCTATTCATTAACCACAACCACAAAAGTGCCACTTAGCAACAATCCCCCAAGTGGGACCATCGGAGCCTCGGGGCAGTTATAGCTCATATCCAGGATTTAATGTTTATGGCAGCCATAGAGGTTACTCAGTCGAACAAAGAACACCATTATCTGTGTTGGTGGTCTGGGTATCTCTTTGACCTTTTGACACTCTCCCATTGTTACTGCGTTTGAGGTCATACTCCGCTGGGCTGAAAGGGGTCGGTCTCCACCCAAAAAAACTTTCCCACACACTTGAAAATCTAAGATGCTGCAACGAGAGGAAACTTGGATGAAAGACAACAGACTAATGCTAACTAGATTGGCTGACATCTGATCTCTCTGTTTAGGTGACCAGCATTGAGAACCGTGCAATTATAGGTTTTGCAAAAATGTCAGCACTTCATTGCGCTTGCATTTTGTGACGACGCAGAGCGGAGTAAGGAGTTTGCTCTCTCTCCCATGAGCATCGGCGTCAGAGAGATCTGGGGTTCGGGTATTTACAGCATTGTACTTAACTTAACAGGCAGTAAAATCGAACATCCTTTCCTGTTCCTGCAAATATGGAGAAATATTGTAATTGTGGCTTACATGCTCCTAAATGGTCTAATGTTTGATCCGTTCAGAGGTTACAGAAACAGTGTTCTAGCTCAGTAGTTGATCCTTATATGTGTCCTTACATGACATCATGTGTGCGTTCAGTGTGTGGTTAGCAGTCTGGCTTCCAGTCAGCTACAGTGTGTCAGAGAGTGCTTCTTATTAGCCCATGTAAATAGCTTAGTCCTGACTCACTCTTTAATTCAACATTAGTAGGAAGCTTGTAAGGCTGAAAATAGCACAGATTGCTCCAATCTCTGCTTAGCAAGAAAGGAAAGAACAAACACTACCAATTTCCCAGCCCTGGGTTGTGGTTTGAGGAATGTCTAGTCTTGATTTCTTAATTGACTTTTACACACAGTCTGGCGTTTGAAGGTTATCTTACCATCTGTTGTGTCAAGTGGAAACCCATGCTGAATGTGTTGCTGGGTTCTCAGTGGGCAGTAGAGTTCTTAAAGGGGAAATCCACCCTTGGACACGCTTACATTTTAGATATCGATTTGTGATTTGTGTTCAGTGCATTCCATAAGTTATTCTGTGATGAAGTTTTGTCATTTACTTTTTTGGTGTATCCACTTTCCCTCAACCTGCCTCCTCTACTTTGACTTCAGTTAGTGATTTCCTACATTTCCCAGAATGCCTTTCAACAACCTCCAGAGAACTGCCTGAACTTGTTGCTTTTAATCAAAGGTGAACATGTGGACATATAAATATACTGTGTCTAGGTGGCCAATTAGTTTGTGAACATTGGGGCGTGTCTGGTTGCGGCTGTGCCTCTTACTCAAAATGCAACATGTCTTGTGGCTGGACTGCATTCTGGTCTATTGAGGCTACTGTTGGTGGAGAAACTGGTCTCTCTGCCTCTTCTACAGTGGATTTCTCCCTGTATGATGGAAACTGGTAGGGGTAGAAAGTTTTAGATAGCTGCAATTTTTTCTCCTTCAAACTCAACTGTAACTGTACTAAATATCTCAGTGTGACGTCACATTGTGTACGTTTGGCCCAAAATACATCACCAAACAACAAAAAGGACCCAGAAATGCAAGGTTCATTGCCAATAGCTGTTTTGGGGTGGAGCAGTTAAGTATTGTCAATCATATAGTTTGAAATTTAGTAGATAGCTCTAGGCACATAGTGGACACAGTATGTATCCAGTGGCGACACACATTCAGTGATCATTATTGATGTTAACAGACCAAAACCTCTGATTATTTTAGCATATTAATCAAAGCACTGCTGATTATGCATTTAATCCAATAGTTCCACTTTAAACACAGTGACAACCTCCCTCTTAGAAATGTTGAACTGCTGTGCAGAAACTAACAATGGATAAGTCCAATCTTTGTTTAATGTACAGCAGTAAAGCATCAGCGACAGTGTCTGACAGCCCAGTGGAAGTACGGAAACTGGCTCCAGTCTTTAGAACAGAGGGGAAAATGAACAGGATACGGCTTCCAAACTGAAGCTTTAAAATGAAAAGAGAAAACAAATGCAGTACTTAGGTGAAGTAGATGATTAATGAGAGCTGCCACAGTTGGTTTTGCTGCTAAGCGGTGAATTCAATTAGTGCCCAAGTGACATCTTTCTCCAGTGAGCTCATATCAGGCTTTGAGGGCTCATGGGGATATTATATTTCATAACATATTTCATAAAAAGGAAAACAAATGCGGTAGTTACATTAGGAAGGTGATTAATGAGAGCTCCCATAGTCCTTTTCACTGCCTTGCTGTGAACTCAGTTTGTGCCTAGGTGACCTTTTTTCCACTGACCTAATAATAACATATATTTCATAACAACAACATGCCGCTAATGGGGTTTTGCAACTGAAATTCATCAATAAATATGACAAACAATGTTTCTAAAAGCAACATTCATTGACCATAATGGGAGACCATAAATACCTAATGCCACATAACACTTGTTTATTAAATGGAATATGCTTAATAAGTCTCCATTGCAAACTAACATTTACTCCACATGAGTTGGTCAGCTTTCCATGATATGATGCACGGCCAGCCTCATATTCCACTGATTCATTGACTCCAAACAATCCTTTCCTTTCCTGGAATTGAACACTAGAATTTTATAGATGGAAATCATATCAAGAGAAAAAGAAAGGAGAAATGAGAACTAGTGTGCAATGGTTTATTTCTGTGTTGTCTGGTGTTAACTTTATGACGGCAACAGTCAGCAAACCATGACTGCCTTCACAACTTCATCCAGAGAGAAATTATGCTTTAAACAGCTATTGTTGTATTTGAACTGCATAAATTGTCTGTTACTACAGAGTCTGGCACCACTTAAGACCTCAAGTATAGCATTCTATATACATTCACAAAATAATAATAAACAATAATTGCCATTCTCAAGTGCTATGCGTAACATAATCCCACCAACTGCAGCACAGTAAAAAGACAAGATGCTTATTAAGCAGATTGATGTCCAGGATAAAAGCTGCCCAGGCTTCTCAATGGTAGTCTGTGAGCAAAAGCTATAAATAAAGGTGGCTTTTTTGGCCTTGCTCTGTTGTCCTTTTAAATGAACCACAGAAGCAGTGTTTCCATCGTGCCGATCTGCAGAGCAGCCGGCTCTGCCATCGCCGGGCCCGCTACCTGCAGAGGAAGGACCTGAGGCAGTCCGGGATGCGTGACTCATACTGTCCGAGGCTCGGATGCCTTCCACGCACATTCATAGCTGGACCAATAAATCACTTAGCTCATTATGCACATGCTTTGGACTACTTGTGTTTCGTGCCTTTGAAAGTGCAGTTATTTGAATGAAAATGGTCAAAACAGTATATGTGAGGACATCTTTAATCGTTTACATGTAATGTGTATGCTGACAAGTTTACTATAACATGTTCCATGTACATAAGCTTACTGTGGATATTTAAAATTGGAAAATTATGATTGAAACTAATAACTGGATAGAATCATTTGGAGATGATATACAATGTCTTAATACTGAAACAACAAACTATTGCTACCATCAGATCAAAGTATAAACAGGGGTGGAACTTAGGGATACATTTCTATTAGTCCGGACAAATTATTGCTAACTTCATAATGTAATATTCAAGTTTAATGAGGCAGATAATGCTCTAAAATAAATCTTTGTTCTCTGTTTTATATTTCATATTTTATTATTATTAGCTCAGTATAAGCAATGTAATTTTCAAGTTTAACAAAGTAAAATCAATCAGCTTTAAAATTATATACATATTACAATTATATACAGGCTGAACTCATATAGTGAGTTTATCTGTACATAGTCCTACCAGTCTTCCAGCACTCCACAAACACCCTTACCCCTTTTTCTTTGTAATTTTTGGCATATCATTTCTTTTCCTAGATGGTCGTACATTTGCAAAAAATCAATACATTTCGTTTTTGGATGAGGATTCTTTGTAGTGCTGCTGCTGGTGTTGTTTACATTAGCTAGCTACTTCTTACCTGCAAAGAGCTAAAAAGCTGCCTGCAGACCAGATGCGATTTCATGAGGCAAACAGTTTGTCAATTATGCTGTCAGTCAGTGATAAGCAAATAACTTCAGTGGTGGGGTTTTGACATAAAAATACAAGAACATAAAAAATGTTGTAAATTATGAGATATATAGCCTATTGTTAAATAGGTATATATACAGTATATATTATGACATAGGGAATTAGCTAGCAAGGTGAAAAAGTCTTTGTGGCTTAAAGGTACAATATGTAACATTTCCGCATTAAAATATCTAAAAACGACTAGACCTATGTTATATATTTTTTTGAGTTGTGTACGTACATTATCCCAAATGTTTCCAACAATGTTCAAACCCAAAGGAATCTGTAATTTTATTCAAGGTAACGGTGTGTTTCATTTGGTCGCCTGTCAATGGCGTCATATCCCCTTTACCCCCTAACTTCCGGGGAAACACGGGAAAAACCCGATGATACGTCAGAGAGTGAGGAAGGAAGTCGGCCAACTAGCTAGCTAGCCACTCTGTTGTTTTTTCCATTCTATTGTTTTTATCGCTCACTCGTGACAGATCACGATTATTCATTCCCGTTTGCTGCGCGTTCTGTCGCCGAAGCTGTCCCCGTAAAAAAAACTCCCACAATCCCACACTACTTCACGACGTCTTTTGTTATTGTTTTGATTGAGAGACCCCCTAGCAGCAGAAATTGCATACTGTGCGTTTAAATACAGTTTTATCTTTTTCTGTTACCTATATTGTCTAAACCCAACTCAAGTTTGAATATGTAATACAAATGATCTATTGTCTTGTGGAAGTATTGTCCAATCATAACAAAAGAAGACATGGATCAGTCAACTGAGATAACTTGATCCATCAACTGTCTGGGGATCTCTTGGCACACAACCGACTGTCTGATTCTTAAGCTTTGCAGCTTAAGAACTAAACAAGCCATATTCAACATAAATACACAGGTTTACATTTCTGTCAAGTCTGATTAAACCTGGAGCCTTGAACCCTTAGCTGTGAAGTGAACAAAAAAAAAAAAAAAAGCTTGAATGATCCTCGCACCAGTGGAAAAAAATCTCTAATCTAACTAAGTGTTGCCACATGTCCATGTAGACATCAAGCAACCATCGTGTAACAGGAGAAATGCAGACAAGCACAGATAGTTTCTGCTTTGTGGTTTGCCATCAGATTCAGAAATGAAATTACCGTTCTGTCTCCAGTGATTGCCTGGTCGAATATTCCTACAGCCATACAGGGACCCGGAGAAGGAGACGAGTGGTCAGGGGCTTCAAAGTTAGGACAAACTCTCTGTACCTCCAAGTGTCTTGAAATGTGACTTGTTTGGGGTGTATTTTCATTAAACATCTATCCTCCCTTTAAACAGGAACAGGCTGAAAGTCCTGTCTTAGTGACCACATTTACATGGATACAAAAATGCAAGTGTAATGCGATTACGACAACAATGCGAGTCAGGCATGACCTATGTAAACACCATACTCTGATTATGTTAGTGTCACTATGCTCTATCACACACATGCATACAGCATACACTTTAATCACATTTCTTTAATTGTGATCAAGTTTTGCATGTGTAGTTGGTGACTGTTGTTCTGTCAGTGCATGGCGCCTAACTTGAAAACATAACACTTGCAATAACCACGTCTCAAGGATTATTATGGGACGCATCACTTTTTAGAATCATATAAACGGCTTGATCACACTGTTGTCTTACTCAGACTATTGGAAATAGTAGCATTATTGTGGGAATGTAAACATAGCAGGGACTATGGATTGGTCTTCTTCTGTTTGTTCATTTGTTCATCCATGACGTGATATCTCAGACACTGATTGAAATTTGACGAAACATAGGGAATTGCTGCATCGCACCACCGTGTTTCATTGGCCCACGTGGAGTGCTGCAATTACAGCTCAAAACAAGGTGACATGTTGTCACTGACTGGCCCAGATGGGACTGCATCATTTGTAGGTGACAACCTACAAATGAGAGATCAAAATTGCATTTGTCAGTGCTTTTCTTTGCACCCATTCAGTGATTCATCAATCTATACATAAAAACACACATCTCTCATCCCAAGTCTAAGCATCACAATTTCCTAAAATAGCAATTATGATTTGTTTCCTACTTGGCTGGCTAGGTAGTCACCATTTTATCATGACTCTCTAAACTGCAGCGAGTCTAGGAAGCTACACATTGAAAAAATGCAGACACATAATTCACAGTGTAATTCATCATTTGAACGAGGTATCGTTCCATGGCAGTTTCTGCTGAATCAGCAGGAGCAGGTGTCCGGAGGAGCCATAATCCTCTGGAAGCTGGAAAGAGCATTTGGAACAACCCAAGGTAAATTAGAGTGTGCTTGAACATGAAATGTCATTACTCCAACAGTCACTTGCCTACTCATTTGCACATCTCACAACATGGTCGTAAACCTGTCACTGGATTTTCAAAGACACCCCATCTAGCAACTCAGTAGCTAGGAGATTAATGAGGCATAATTGGAAACATATGCCACAAGGACTTCTTATTAATGAGGCGCTTCTACATACAGACAAGGAAAACTTGCGATAGCTAGCAAAGTAACATCAAAATAACATAGCTATCACGAGTGATGATAGCCAGCAACAGATTAACTTAATAGGCTCCAGTATTGGGCTAACTGTGTGAGGTGAGGCCATTTTAAAGTGAAAGAATTTGATGCTCCCCATGGAGACAAAGAGAGTCACAGTGAATTTGGAGAGCTCACTTTTCCTCAGGCAGTGATGTAACAGAGCGATAATAATCGTGCCCTGATGTGTCACGGTGGCATCTCTGCTACCGACCTGTTTTTCCCTCTGATCACCTCTGGTCAGGTTTGGTCTTGAGTATTTTTACAGCATAACTGGACACAGACTTTCCACTAAGATCTGTCAGCAGGGGATGAGTAAAAGTCTGCCTGGGCCACATCCATCGGAGGAAGATTCCAGATTACAGCTGTTGCCAGCAGGCTAATTCACAACACATGTGCTGGAGAGTGGAGAGGAGGAAGCCTGTGAGCTGGAAAGACAACAGCACAGACTAATGTGGCTACTGCATTTAATCCTGCTTTATTGAGGGAAGATTCAAAGTTCTTCAAAACCTTACCACAATTGAAGCGTCCTGGTGGCATCCCGTGTGACGCTGGGGGTCCAAATCCAGCTAAAGACTGTCATCACACACTCATCATCCCCTTTATCTCTCCTGTTTGTCCTCTTTTCACAATATACTAATAAAGTATTAAAAACGCTTAGAAATTTTACTACAATTGACACACTTTTATGTTTGCCTCATCCTCTCTCGAAACCCTTGTAAATTCACAACAATCTGACCAATAAAACCATAATCCTCTTCTCCTCTGTGGCAGGCATCCAATGTTAGCTGCATGTCAGTAATGACATCATCCTGCAGACATTATCCACCATGTTACCAACAGCTGTAGCTATTAGCGATATTCATCGCGGATGTAACAATTGCAGATGAATTATGGGGCTGCAGAGGCAATCGTGATTTTCTGTGTTGGTCCGTAAGTCACTGATAATCCTTCAACATTAGCAGAGAGATGTGGCCTGGCCAGAGCTGACAGGCTGAATTACTGCCTGGCTGGCCCAGGCTATAAGCATGCTAATCTCTCCTTCAGGGTGGTCACACCACTGGGTCGCATCCAGCGCTCTTCATCCACAGCTTCACAGAAGCCCCACAGCCATCCCAAAGAATTGGACCACTGTCTGTGAAGTGGAGTGATGGGGGAAAAATGAGGGTACGGAGTTGTTTATGTCAGGAGGCTTGTCACGTTACGAGTCCGGTCCCACGGCAGTGGATCTCCGCTGCCTGATTATCGATCAGGTTGTATTTTTTGTGACATAAAACAGTGATGATACACAGAGAGGAGACAGCAGGAAATGGCTGCTGCTGCAACACTTTCCATCTGTAACCAATCTATAGACCCAATAGCGTATACTTAGATGAATAGCTCTCACTAAGGAAATCAGTCTCAATTTTCCTGAAATTTCCATTTGTTAGACAAAGAATATGGAGAAAAGTACATAAGTCTATAGAATTCATAGACGTCTTTGATCAAATGCTTTTTGAGTGATGCTAATTTACCTAACAATATCAAACACTTAGTCCACAGAAAATAACTGTGTCCCAAAATATGGGCCCTGTCCTGTTGTGCAGCTCTACAACACAGTGACCATGTAAGTAGTTGCTGTCCTCAGAAAACCAATTAGAGGACATAGAGAAAGTGAGAGTCAACACCCAAAAATAGAGAAGATGGTGCCAGAAGAATGAATGAAATGGCAACAACAAGTGTTCCTGGATCCAAAGGACATTCCAGCCACAGAACATCCACTTATCACACTTTAACTTCCCCCAGTCATCAGTCAGGTCAAATAGTAACAATGACTGCAGCCACTATATCTGAGGCTAACTCTGAGGCTTTGAGGCTTGCTGATGTGAAAAATGTATTTGAGTTCTGAGATTAATCTCAGAATTCTGAGAATAAAGTCAGCATTCTGAGAATCTCAGAACTCAAATACATTTTTCACTTGTGGCCCTAATCCTTAATTCCGTACAAACCCACAGGACCAAAAAAGAAACTTGATTTTCCTTGATTTCTCATTTAAGGCATTTTGCTGACACTCTTATCCAGAGTGACTTACATGACTAATATTTGGGCTTACTATGTCTCAGGTAGGACAATTCGGTTACTTATGTACATATGTGGACATCTTCCATTTGGTCATTGTACTGCTGCACTGCCTTTAGAGGACTGTTCTTTGTTATTTGAGAAAAGACTGATTGAGGGATATCTGTGCCACAAGAACTTGGACTCTCCCACACTGTTCCAGATTTAATAAAATAAAGCCCTTCCCGTATTGAAGGTTTCCATTTCCTAGCCTGTCTTTCCTTTGCCCCATTGCTGAGAGCAAAAAAGCAGCGCTAAATAGACGCACTCACAAACAATTCCCCAGCGTTGGGCCAGACATGCACACTGACCGTGAAATATTGAGCTAACCTCCTTCTTCTGTTAACCGCTAAACCCCTTCGGAGAGTCATTTCCATCACTTTTAATCACCTTCCAGGAATAAGAATGCTAGATACGGTATATTTCCTTATGACTTCTCTGTGTAACACTCCGAGGTTAAGGGAGGGAGGGGTGTCAGAGCACGTAGCATATGGGGGATGCTAAAAATCAAAGTTTATTAGCTGCTTGGCGCTGGTTGTTTGTGCCAGCGGTGAGGTCATGTACGGTGAATAAAGCAACAGATTGGAAACAAAATCCACGTAAGGAACAAATCAGCACAACAACCACATAAGCTGCAAATGAACTGCAGCTTTCTGGAGGGAGTTTATACAGGTATTTGATAAGATTGATCTGCTCTACAAAGAACTTTATTGCTGGCATTGTGCGTTGAAGGTCAGGGACAGGAGAAAGATTTTTTCTTGTAAATTGTAATAGAGGTACAATCTTCTTTATGTTTTTGTTTTGTTCATAACTATACATTAAAGTGATTCTTGTTTTTCTTGATTTTGGCGACACCTTTGGTAATAAGCGGTCGTTGCGTTGGTGTTTTGCACTCAATATAGGCACATAAAGACACTCAATGGAGACTGCTGCTAAGAAACAATAGCAAAACGATTTTTCTTTAAAAAAAAAAAACAATAAATCCTTTTCCTTGGATTTTCTGTTGATGCAGTTTGAGTTTCTCTTTTCTTTGTCTGTTCAGCCATGGTGGCTATCACTGCTCATGCTAACTACCCAGTTCTTCATCTGCTTATTCCAAACAAACTGATGTTGCTGCTGCAGGAAACATAAAACTGATTTTTCCCAGGAAAGACAACAAAAATGCAAAAGCTTTCTTGAAGTGGATATAGGTTGGTATCAATCGGTGACAGAGAGTATCAAAACGGACATTTATTTGTATAAAAAAGTTGCAGATTATTTCTTTAACCTCACTTGAAATGTGGGACATGGGAGTCTCTGGCATCCTCATGCTATCAGCTGAGCTTAGATATACATTTAGACTGAAGCATTTCATATCAATTACCTGTCTCTCTGGCTTTATTTTCACCAGCCAGTTCTGACCGCACTCTGGCAATCAATCAAATCCAATGTATTTTTTCCCCCCGCAGTATGGTTAGGACAGTGGCTATGCTGATCTGCAAACCACCGTTCTGACCAAAGCTGTTCATCATGAGGTGATATCCATCGCACAGAGGAGCCTGAGGAGTCTGAGGGTTAGACGTGGTGCTGGGTGACGCCAGCCGAGCGGAGATCAAGGTGCGAGCGGGTGGAACATCACGGTTCCTCCCGTCTGCTCATAGCGCTAAATCAGCAGGGGCAAAAATCCAATACACAAGCACACAGATACATATGCGACTACACACAGTAGCATGCACACACACACACACAGACAAACACACACAGACAAACACACACTTAATGTGTCTGCAGATCCAGTGATCCCTCTGAATTGTCAGTGGGCGCAGGGCCAGAATCCCTGCTCTCTGACTCCCACTCAGCTCTGCATCTGGCAATGACATTACACTGCATGCACCAAATGGATATTAATGATGATAATAGAGGCAAGTAGATAAGTACCTTATTTCACTGGGATGTTGTGACCGTGAAGATTACATCGCCAATTTGCGAGACTGGATCGGATGGAAAACGTTGGCCTCTTTGTCCACCGTGATCGAGCGTAACGTCTGGGAATCTTAGGGGTTGTCTTTATATATTTTTTGGTTTTCAATCAATTTAAGAAGAACACAGTTTGTCAGAGATATCACACATGTAAGCACAGGAGCAGAAAGTTGCAATAACATACAAAGTTTAGGTTTTTTCTTGTATCGCCCCAAATATCTCAGTGATGGCATGGAGCGCACCACCTACAGCATTGGCTTCAGTCACATGTTTACCACTGTTGGTGCAGTTATATCACAAATAGCTTCAGTACATGCAACACGAAGTCCTCCAAGACCTTGTGCGGCGCGAGCACGGTCTCCCGGTAGCCTTAATATATACATTTTTGTTGTTCAGCGGTTTCTGGCAATGTCATCCAAACAGAGTATATATTACTGTCTGAGCCTCTCCCCATCTCCAGCCAGCCATGTGCTGAAACCGTTTCCTCTGTTTTCTGTCCTGCGGTTTATGGGAAAGCTTGTATTTCCAGAAGATTTGTTTGAGGCTTCAAACAAACACTGGAAACACCTCAACTGGATTTGAAATTAAGCTGGAGCCTAATCAGAGACCGGTGGGCGAACGCACACAATCAGCAGAAAAGCCCCACCGGCCAGAGACAGAGACGGTTAGGGAAAGACGGGAGACGAGTTGTTTGGGAGCTGCAGAGAACGCTCCCGTTATTACCGGAGACAAATAGCTGTTCCTGTCACAGTTTCATTGAGCGATTCGTTAACGTTTTGGGTTTGTGGATTTTTCCGTTCCAATAAAAGCAAAAGATCGGGAGTCAGTTTTGACTTTCTTCATGTATGTTTTGTTTTTAAACCGTCACACAGAATAAGTAAGCGCTGAAATGTTGATAATATATCATATTGTTAATAGATTTTGTGAGCTGGAGGGGAATGGCTCTACTGCTGACGTCACACTGCAAACCCTCCACTACCATCGTCGGCCTGTTCTTACTCTATTAGTCACGCTGATGCGACCGACACAAGGTCTCCACAAAGCCTGTGCTATTATAACCTTTGGCATTTCTTGTTGTTTATCTTCCCCCCAAATTTATCGAGCATCTCTTAATTTCAACCCCGATGCCATTGTAAACAAATTGGATGAAGTATGATAATATTATTTAAAGGATTTTCTGCGATGGCAGGCCCTGTTTATGTCTCCTGCCAGAATGGTAGGAAAGATCTGGGAGTTCCTCTGAGGCGTCCAAGGTAAACAAGGCGATATAATGATCTTCCCAGGTGAATTTCTTTGTGTTATGAAAGCAGCCAAGCTTTTAAAAGCATGGTAACATCGATTCCTAGTTGGCTTGAAGCTTCGTCTATTGAATTGTCTATTCTTACCTAGGTGAATGCTGCATTTTCACTCCAACTCAGACATCTGGCGGTGCATTATTTCGGCTCACGCAAATTAAAAATTTTCGGAAATGATTTACCGCCAACCATTACAGTGTAATTAGACAGTAACAATATGTAATAACATTTGTGACAGCTGGCTCTGTTTTGCTAGCAAGGAGCCAACCATTCACTTTACCTTTACATAAGATCTACAGCTTCAGATAAAATACACCATTTCTATAAGAAAAATGAGAGAAAGGCTCTCTCTTTCTCGCTGTATTCAGAGTACTATATTTTGTTCTTGAACCACACTGCAGCAGAAACGAGAGTTGCGTAATGAGCAGTAGAGTAAGTTTTCCGATAAGTATATGAATGAGTATAGGAAAGAATAAAGATATCACAAATCAAGCAACATCGCTTGCCCCCGAATGCTGAACTGGTTTTCACAGATATACATCAGACAGCTATCACCAACAAGCACGTTTCTCAGCCTCCAGCCTTCCATCACACGTCTGCACTTTTTTTTTTTTACTTCACTTCGTGCTCTCGTCTCTTTTTCGGTTTGGCATCCTCCATTTTTTCCAGTTATTTTCTCCAGCATGGGAGCATAAACTTAATACTAGCTAATGGCTGCATCTTCCTTTTCTGACAGTGTGTTGAGGAAAATATTGTGTGATTTAAAGCCTAGACTTTCCACCGCACAGATATAGCACCTTTGGTCTAGTAACTTTTGTTTTTTTTTCCGATGTAGCTGCTGAACTGATCACAATTTCCCGTGTCTATTTCTTATTTTCACATCATAATTTTGAAGTAATCATCAATGGCGCGCTCCAGAATGAATGCTTTGGTATTGGTCATGATATTCACAGTTAGGGGAGCGGCTACAACACAAACTGGACGGCTTGGTTTGGCACCCTCGGCGCTTCGGGATCTCCAAATGGCTTGGTGCGTGAGTCTCTCTAAGAGTTTCTACAGATGTGGGAGATATATAATCCGCTCTCGCCTTTGGGCATCATGTCACCCACCTCCTATCAAAACACCCGGCGCACCTCAGCCAAACAGTCAGAGCTGATCCCGACCAGAGCGGAGCGCGGGGAAAGCTCCCCCGACGCTTTTCACACATTTCCATCCGGGCTGAGATCGCGCAGCGCAGACCGAAGCTGAAGAGGCCGTGGGCAGACTCAGCGGAGGATGCAGTGAAGCAGATACAGTGTATCTGAAACCTCTCTCCTCTTTTATCCCCTCTGAAAATCTCTAAAAAAAAAAAACCTTGCGTGCCAATTCGCTCAGCACAAATGAAAACATTGTCAACAACTCAACTCAGTCAATAAATTTTCCATGTTTCATAGAAGTGAAGAGCCATTGGTCATGAACAAATCATAATGCTTTCAACAGATTTTTGCATAGACAGTTAGTTGCAGATGTTCTCAGACCCACTCTTTCTGGGGTTTTTTTTCTTGTTTCTTTTTTTTCTTTTTTTTTCTTGTTTGTCTGACTTTCTCTGGAATTGTGTGTGTGTGTGTGTGTGAGGGTGTCCTTCCATCTGTCTAGCTATTTGTCTTTCCCTGTTTTATTGTGGCTATAGTTGTGGATAGGTGCCACTGGGGGGGATGATGGGAAATGAGAGAGGTGTGGGTCAGCTTTTCTGGTCATCTTTACTCACACCTCACATATTTACCATGGGAGGCGTTCTCGTCGTTGCATAAATTTTACTTAACAGAAGCATCCTTACTCTTAACAGACAGTTTGAGATCCGTAGCCTCACAAATATTTTCCGTTTTGATGAGCATATTCCCGATGATTCCGATGGTAAGAGGTTAAGCCGGTACGCCTCTTGCCTTGAAGCAGGAATACTGACTGGATGATGTATAACAAGCGGTTATTACCAGAGAGATTGGCGCCTGTTGCTCATTACCAGTAAAGTCTCTAGAGTGCCTGCTATCTCTTGTTGAGTGGGTCTGCATTTTGTAAGCTGACATTCTGCAGGGATGGAAGATATTTCCAATTCATACCAAAGACAGCTTGAAGTATTTTCATCATTTATAACATCCAGACTTTTTTTTATACTTTAAAGAAGTCATCAGCAAACACAACTTTATTTTTTTCCTGTGGAGTTTTAATGAATGAAACACATCAAAGCATCACATTAATCCATTGATCCATGTCTTCGCTTCGCATTTTTAGGATTAGCATATTTGCTCATCTTAAAGCAACTTGTTCTTCTTTCTAATTATGTTTAATTCATTATAAAGGGTTTGTGGGGTGCGGGTTGGTTGGGGGTGGAGAGGGCGTGGGAGCCTTTGTATATGTATTTGTACGTGTCTATGTGTACCTGTGATTTTCTTTCGGTTTGTTGTATTGTAAATGTATTTGTGTTTCAAGGACCTCCTTGAAAACGAGATGATTCATCTCAAGGGGTTTATCCTACAATAAAGTTCAATACAATTAAGGGTGTATTGCATCAGACGCAGATGCTGTGAATCTTCTGTAGCCTTATAAACACATACATATCTTGTCAGAGCGAAGCTTCACAGCTTCCATCTACAGCACCACTGTAATTTAAAGTGGGTTTAAATTGATGTGCTGCCATGCAGCACTTGTAAATGTACCTGTAATGAAGAGGTGGAAGGAAGAGCGGAGGTGCGAGGGAATTCCTGAGACGAAGCCAATATAAAGCCCAGCTAGGTGTATTCTTTCAAGCTCAAACACGCTCTGTGAAGATGTGATGCGTTCATCTACAGCCTCTACAGGACGTATAGTGCAGTGCAATCTTACAGAAAGAGAGAGAGAGAGGGCAGGAAAGGGCCTTTCCAGTAAAGGGATTCCCTCCATCGTAACGTGGACATGTGTTATTGTTTCTCAGGGAGAGCGAATCCTGGCACAGATGCCATGCAGAGGTCACGCACAGTCAAATCCAAGATGGAGGAATGTGACGGCGGCCGGTTTTACAGCTCAGTGCTTTGGACGTGTCGGCCGTGCAGCGTGAGGCTTTTACTGCCTGCTCTGTCAGGATCAAAGTGAAGAGCTGAAGAGAGTTGAGGAAGCAGCTCACAGGTGAAAGGTGCAGACCGGGACACGAGCGCCGACGTTTGTCCGATTCGCGGCAGAACAACATGTCTCCTCTCTGGCAGGTGCGCTCGCTGGATGCTCGTGAAACTAAACAGAACTCCGAATTAAAGCTTAAATGTAATTATCGCTCTCTTTCCTTTTCATTTTCAGATGCTTATCGTGCGGTGAGCTTTTCCTGAACCCCCCCCCCCCCCAAAAAACCCCCTTCCATTTGTTTTCCATCCAGCAGCGCTTGACTTGTGTATTTTTGGGATCAGTTACAGAAACAGGCCTCCTGGCTTCCTCTGATTGCCGCCTGTCAATCATCTGGTGTGTTTAATGGCGTGGCCGCCTGGGAATGCTGAGCCCCCACAACAAAGGCTCGTTCCCAGCCCTCTCGCAGCTGAAAAACATCAACAGGACTGCAACACTGTAAATGGGCCGGGAGTCGATCCTGAGAAATGATTACTGTGATGTGTTGACAAAGACATTTGTTGATTACAGCGTGCGGGGCTTTCAACAGGATCTACACATTTGCGCGTGTTTAATTATACTTCCTCCGCTTTATGGTTTCCCTCCTCAGAGTTTGGATTTCACTGCATGCAGTGCAAATAAAAAACACTGAAATGAAGGTGTAGATTTCAATGAACAGAGTGTGCTGAAAGCTAAAACATCCATTCAAGGTGCAGCCTCTGCAAACAGCCTAACACCACCATCACATTAACATTATTTTACGGCATATCGTTGCTGGTGCCGTATAATAAATCCACGTCACTTACACCATTTGAGCAGACTCGTTCAGAGATAATCAGTGAATGATGTGTCCTTATATTAAAAAACATTTGAACACTGGGTCAAACTGTTATCCTCCCTGGCATGCCTGCAAGAACATCACTCCCTTTGCCGCCAGCAGAGCCAAAGAGAGATTGCCATTGCCAAACAGGAAGATATAAAAGTAAATTAATTCAACCCGCATGCCGTAGATTAATTGTGGGCCTAGAATCCTGGAAGAAATATGAGCAGGTCCGATCCACTCTTTAACGAAGAGAGACTGTGAAATTCTCGGGCTTGATAAACTACTTTTTGGATTGAGGGTGAAAACTAATTTATGTTGAAACTTGTGTCTGACAATATCAGACACGGATCTCTGGCAATTTTGCAGTAGATAAAACAGAGCGATTTAATGCTGCGGTGGAAATGAAGCAATATTCCACGCTGAATTATTTCACTTGAAATATCTGTTGAAGTTCTAAAATTACTTTTTTTTAATGACCTGAGCATGAACCGAGTTGAAAGGGTCTTCATTTGCATGTGCATCTGCAGGTCTGCAGATTTGACATGTTGGAGTTCTACTTTGCACAGAGGCAGTTCATTACCTCCAGACCACCGTAATACTTTCTCAACAAGGTCACCCGTCTGCAGAGGAGAAGTCCGCTCAAATCTATTGTTTCCTAAGTGGATCCGGGAAATGGCGTAACAGCAACATAGCAGACAGATTACTGTTTGGGTCCGTGTGCTCGTATTTGTAATAACCGCAGAGTGGAAAGTTCTGGGGAAGAGTCGTGAGACTTTCAGACAGACAGAGAGTGATAGCAGCTGTTGATGAGGTTTACTGTCCATCTCTGAAATGCTGGTAACTAAAAGAGACACAAGTCCTGAGTTTTGGCCTCTGCTCGTGATCTATCCCCCAGACTGATTTCAACTGAGATGTCTTTCTTTAATAGCCATGAGGGCCCGCATTCTTTCGAAGAAAATGATTTTCTCCCTGTATGACAGGCTCATTACTATCCAATATTTGTCCAATCCAAATGACCATAAATAACTTGCGATGGCACCGTTATGTCATCCAAAACTCCCTTATTCTCATATTCTCTGTCTGGACTGGAATAACTCGTTATGCAATGGCATTGAGAAAAAAAAAAGGCTGTAAAGCTTTCAGCGGGATACGTGGCCGCCTCGATCTCCGTTTGAGATAATGAGCGTTCTTCTGCAAGAGCCAAGCCAAGACGCTTTCTCACTTAGCAAATATCACATGAGTTAATGATGGCAGATCTGAGGAAAAATCAACACTTCTCTTCACTTGCGCTGGCATGTTTTCTGAGCTGTCACGGAGAATTAGGAGATTCATCTTTACTTGAACCTTGGTGTATGAATTGAAAAAGTGTGAATATAATGATATACAGTATATGATTATATTCTCCTCTGATCAAGAATGTGCATTCAAACTCTGAGGACAAGCACACACCACTATACTTCATGCACTCATATGTGGAGAAATTCTCCAAGCATTAATTACTCCATAAATCTCAATACTGTAGTCAGCATGTCTGTTCAGCTATGGAGATTCATGGCTGCACTTAGTGTTTGTTTTCCTTCAACATAGTTATGGAATGATAAACGGCTTGCCCACAGGCTGTAAAGGGAAAAAACCACCGAATCTCAACTTTGAAACTGGAAGAGCACAAGTTATATTAGTGACCTGATTGCTGCTCCATTATAACTAGTAGGAGGAAGTGACAGGAGAGGAGAGTCTTTCCACCCTTCTCATCTGTGATATCACACGAATGTGTAGCTCTGTGGAGAATAAATCAGAAAAAAATGAAAACTCTGACAGTGGTTAGGATCATTTTCTGGCGATTAGGGTTCATTTCCTGGTCTGGAACTGATAGCAGCACTCAGTTTAGACAGACGTTTCATGAGTCCATGAAGTCAGTCTCCCATCACCTGTCAATTGCCAGCAGATTTCACTGTTTACAGTTCTGCATCTCTGATCTATCTCTTTCTCCGGTCTATCTCTTAAGGAAAATGTTCATTTTAACAAATACTAATTTCACTCTCCTTTTTCATAAGAATAGCATCCTGTGTCTCACGTCAATCCCTAAAATAGGTGCATATGAAACAAAATAAGCAGATGTGGTGAATTTGTGTATTACCTGATAGATGCTTATGTTCTAATACAGTGTCTATGTGCTTCTTCTGCACATTTTTAGCCAAGAAGATGCCACTGAAGCATCATAACCCTTGTCGAGTTTTGTCATGTGCAGCTTTGGTATTTGAAACTCCCAAGATCAACTATTGAAAAGGGCAAAAATGGACCTACATTTAGTTCAATATGTTTAGAATAATAAAGGATTATAGCTTCATTATTGTAAGATTTGCATGAGGAGGGTGTTAGGATAGATTCTACAGGGACAGAAACACTTGCAATAGAACAGTATGGGGAACCCCAAGTTTGCAATTTAGCTATTAAATAGCGTTGACCACCAAATATGTAATTTTCTTATGTACTTTGTATTTCTGTATATTTCTGATAAGCATCCAGTGAGGCAAGTGTGATACATGGAAAGGTTTGTTTCATTACCCCGTTGTGTATTTCCTATCAGACTTGCTCATACTGCAGTTCGCTGAGCTTGTCTTGGATGCAGCCGGTAATAGATCTTCACAGCTGAGCCCAGCGCTGTATTCTGTGTCTTCATTGACATCTTCAGGAAATATTCATTGGCTCCGAATGAAAGCGCATGAAGTGCAATACTCGTGTGAACAATCAGTCACGTCGCTGACACTCCAAATGGGGAACTTGCTAAATGTCCCTGTGCTCTGGTTAAGTCGGCCCGCTGACCTCATAGTTCAAAGCACGATAATTCAATGAGATGGTTCACGGCGTGTTGCGTCAAATGGATTGTTCTGCATCTGGTCCCATGTTCCACGGGCCTCTATGGGTATTATTTCAGCACGGGAACGGGCAGAGTGATGTGAAAGGCTGTGTGCCTCCACTTCCTGGATGGAATTTACTGAATGGACAAGCTCATCTGGACCTCAGACCAGATGCACGTTAAACAGTCTCATCTGGCCCGGTAAAAATACTCCATACAGCACGTCCCTAGAGCTGTGACAAAGAGAGAAGGGAAGACATGTATCGACCCCTGGATTATTGTGGCATAAGATGGAAGTGATTACACACGTCTATAGTTACAGTATTGTTCTGCCAGTTGCTAAATTGGAGGTCCAAGGTGCTGTAAATTTACTCTCGTACATGAAATAGAGCAGAATATTGAATACATTTCTAATTCCATCTTCTCATGTGTCCACATTGTCCAGATACAGAGTCCAAAAGGTTGAACGATGGTCAGCTCCAACAAAAATACGAACAGCAGCTGTTCTTCAAACACTTGTGAAGAATCCGCTCATTTTCCCCCCTGAGGCAGCATACATTTTGAAATATCAACTTTTTCCCTTTTTGGTGTAATTAACTGCAGATGAGACTTCCTATGGTGCGACATTTCGAGATCTCATCTAGCTGAAAGCTAAACATTGGGGGAATGCAGAGTTTGCGTTTCTTCCCCTGCGACCAACAACAACCTGCTTTAAATTTGTAATTGGGTGCAGGCTCATGAGGTGAGGTTGAGTTTGTAGAGATAGTGGCAGAGGTACAATGTGGTGGAAGTTAAGCTTTGACCACAGTCTACTTTTTTCATCCAATGGTATGAAGCCTGTAATAAATGGTTAACCTTGTGCATTAATGTGAAGTGCCTTGACTTTGCTGCCTCTTTCTGTCCCTGTCTCTGAATGTCTTTCTCTCTCTCTCTCTCTCTGTCTCTCTCTGACAAACATGCAAACACCCATGCATCACATCAGAAAGCAACTAACCAGCATGCACATGATGAGTTATAACCAGCTGAAACAACAAGAATCATGGTGTTAATGTGCAGTCAAGCAGTTCCACTGTTGACGTCTCCTCCGATCGGTCCATGTGGACGAGAAGTGTCCCGATCAAAACAGACTCAAGGATGAGGGACGAGGATGAGATCTCAGAGCCCACCTACCAGGATGAAGTGGAACCATGTTTTCCCTATTAGGCTCTGACGTCTTCCCATAACTACTGTTGACATTGGTACAGTGTCATGTGCCAACATAGAGTTGCGGAAGCACCGATAGGAATCACACAGCGGGTTGGAGGTCTGGATGGAAGCAGCTTGGTGTGTTTGTGGAGATGTTGGCACTGTTACTTCTTCTTTCCCATGATGTGGCAACCGCCAGCAGCATGGATGGTACAGCTAAATTGCTCGTGTGGGGAGTGTGGTACAGTATAGGACATTTAAAGTGAGGGTATGTCAGAATTCACGTGCCGTTATGTAATTGCAGCATGTTCATTCCTACTGTATCATTTTTTTCTTTATGGTTTTGCTTCTATTGCTATAGCTCCCTGTTCCAGTAAAAACATACATTAGCCTAAAGCCTCTCAAAGACAAAAGATGGTGGAATACACTCCTACTGTTTAAGTTATGGTTACTAGGCAATATTCATAGCAATGTTTAACTTTATTCTTTCCAGCTACCACTAATTTGGCAGGGTATGTTTAGAAAATGTCATTTTAATGAATTGAAAATAGCATGTTGCTCACCGCTATTCCTATAACAAACAGTAGTAATGTACCTGTTGGCTGGCAGTCCTGCTCACTCTATGTGTCAAATAGAGGAAGGATTTATGCAGGGAAAACTTGCGAGGGCCTTCTGTGCAAACTGGCAACACTCTCTATAGAGAAGTAATTGAAGCCTTTTGGCATGCAAGATTAAACGCACGCTCAACCCTAGCGCTGCCACTGTACTACAGTAAAAAATTTTAAAATGTCACGTCCCTTTGAACACTGTCTGATGTTCGTTTTTATGCAAACAACCCAGGAACAGTAATTTTCCCTCAGGTCCTGAGTTTTAAAGCAAGAAACGAACAGAGTGCTCTCTGCCTTCCTGTCAGCAGTTTGGAATATCTGCAGTTCAGTCTGGGTGAAATAGCACCGGAGATATTTGATCTGACAATTATTGTATCATCTTCCTGTGAGGATTCACTTCAACTGACCCCTTTCAATGCAGGCCAACTGGCCAGGCCTAGCGAATGCTTCACATCTGGTCAGTGAAATGGCCTTTCACAAGGAAGCTTTGCTGTGTGATTATAAAGTAGGGGGCATCAATTTGTACTTCTGCAACTAGAATTTAACAGTAAATGACATTTATTAATGGACACTACTGTTTTGCCTTGGTGTCCAGATGATGCCATGGGCTGCATACAACACTTTCACACGGCGTCACACACTGTTCACAATCAACTTGAGCTTTGATATGAGGCTTTCAGTCAGTAAGGAACCATTAGCAAGCTCACCAGTACTCATCAAATGATTTACAAAGTGTGTGTCCACTGTGTGTTGAGGTGCACACGTCAAAACATTGGAGCTGAGATGAATAGGTCCAGTCAGACGTTTCAAATCGAACCCTCTGTAGGTAGAAATTCAAGGGGAACACGCTTCTCAAAGATCTTCACTGACATGGAGGGTTTCTTCACACTCCCACTCTGATCAAACAACTATCATTGACAGCTTGACTACAGCAGGCTTGACTACATTAACTTTCTCAGTGCATTTTAGCTTAGTATTTTAGACATCAGAATCGCAATATGAAAGTTCACAATACATCAAAGGTTACAATATCACAGCTGTATCATCTGCTGAATGATTATACATAATCCATTCATTCTGCTTTAATTCTCACACTAGACATTACCCAATGAAGATAAATCATCCAGATGCGATCAGTTATAATAAATGCTGTCTATTGTTCTCAAAATTATTTGTCCCTATAGAACTTAAGTATACAGAAAAGCGGCTTTCATTCTTTTTTTGTATGTAATAAACAGGCCCATTCCATGTCACTTTCCTCAGTTGGAAGTAAAAATTAAAAGCTCCCGAGGGATCGATGTATCAAAATGAGAATATTCATTAAAACCACAACAATATGAGCAACAACAATATGCTTTATTTATGAAAAATGAAAGGGCTTCTTGCTGAGGAGAGGGATATTTTTCTCACCACTGAGAAACAGTAAAGGATTTTAATTGAACAGAAGACCTGGGAGGCATATGGCCCTATCATTTCATGACAGACCCACCACCGCAGCATTGCTTATTTTCTATAGCAGCTTATAAATCCTCTCTTTGTCATATAAAAATGTCTTGTGGAGACCTTGAGTAACACTTGCCAGCACTGTGAGAACAATCCACTCAGTATTGTCTGTGGCCAACCATCATTATGTTGGTATATCTAAAGAAGGAGAGGAAACCTGAAAATCAGCAAGTCATAAATCTTAAATATTTACATCCCGGCTCTTGAATGATTGAGTGAACATGGGGAGCGTTTCACATGATTGTGGCTTGATTAAGCCCTCATTGAAGAGCTAATGGTGTTGCTGGATTGTACATAAGAGAGATCATTAGCAGCCTAATGTTTCCTCACACCACAAGGCCATATGTTGATACATGGCAACGCATCAAGACCATATTCCCATCCAGTTGCACGAACAGGCGTGACTATATCGTGAGATGAATCGGTTTATTTTCAGTGCATCGCCTGCATTGAAAAAAGTGACCACTAGATATTATATGTTGAGCCAATCAAAGCAGTATTTCATCCACTATAGAAATCTTTCAAATGTACTTCATAAAAAGCGAAAAGTCAGGAGATGTACAGTAAAACAGCATGATTCATTGCTTGTAATTATGTGAAAATGATGACTAATCCGCTAATCTGGGATAAACATCCGCGATAAGATAAGTGCACACAACATCCATTGTTCTATGTACCACCCAATTATCCTTATATAGAGTGCCGTGCTAAATTTGGACCTTGAGGTTTCCCTTGTAACAGAATTATATAATGGCCCCAAATAAACATTCGATTGTGATTGTAAAATGCCGGGGGGCTGTACGATTCTCTGAGAACGCGCTGGGCTTTTATGTGGCTAGGTGCTGCATACAGAGCAGGCAGCAGAGCAGCAGCTGGACCTGCGGTGTCCAGAGGAATGGAAAGTCTCTCTCAGCGAGCCAAGCCTCATGTATGGCCAGGCTCCGACTCCAGCGTGAAGCCATCTTTGTTAGATAGCTAGGATCGGCTTACATGCCCACCCCCTCCCCCCACTCCAAACCACAGCCCTAATGAATGAATATGCAAAAAATTGATCCAAGATCCTCGGAACAACTTTCCCCCACTCAACAAATTAACACAACGTAAACGAACGTTACTTTGCGTCGGGGTGAATTCACGCACCGTCAAATCTGGTCTGTTGCTCTCCAAGCATCTGCGACAATTAACAGAAAGTGCTGGGCAGGCAGAAACAGAGAGGGATACATGGTGCAAATTTCAGGGTTTGTTTTCGCCCCCGGGGTGAGGGACCCATTCAAATCCCTTTCACTGCCACAACTGAGAGCTGCATGGCCACAGATCTCTTTTGGTTGGGTTGCTTGTCTGGATTTGATGTACTCCATATAGAAGCCAGTAAAGATGGAATACAGAGAGCAGGGGTTTGCCTTTGGCCATCATTATAGAGTTTGGTAAATGGTGGGCGTTCAGCAGAATGCCATATCACTGGTGTATGGTTACTGGTATCATAAATCAACATTGGGATTGGTATTGTGGCTGCTTAATTGCTGCACATGACTGGGGAGTGATAGGCTGCCATTGGAAATGGCACACAGATGTGTGTTGGCCTCTCTCACTGCTGCATTACTGTATGGATTCTTCTATATCGGAATGTTCACTATTGGCTCATATGGAGGGAGGTTCATCAGATACCTACTTTTAGCTTTCAGTCTCTGAGAAAACTGCAAAGGCAAAAAAAATCCATTAGTTCATAACAGAATTTTTCAGTAAAGCCTGTTGGAAAATGTTGCAACACGAAACGTGTGATTGTTTAATCGCATTCTCACAGCCTTGCTGCCCCTTTTCTCAGCCTTAGCATTTTCTTACCAGAGCTTGCCATTAAATCATGCGTAATTAGGCTGTGGCTTCAAGTTGTTTTCTTCTTGTGTACCATAAAGAGCAGTGACAAGGTTTCAGTATTTGAATAGAAGCCAATTAATTGACCATTGTGGCTGTATTCAAACCAAGTACCAACTCTGCAACTGGCATGTTCAGGCATGTTAGCTTACAACATGTTGGTCAGCCCTCTGGTCCATCCCGTACTCAAAGAGGTCAATTATGAGCTATTACAGGTCTTTAAACTTATCATCGGACTACTTGGGTTTTTTGCCCAAGCTTCAGTCTCAGAAACAGAACAGAACACAGAAACACCACAAGGGTGTCTTGCCCCCTGTACGGTTTTCTGTCTATAGAGTGTACTAACAATTTGAGCATTTTGGAAGATGGTTTTCATCTGTTTAAATATGCAGACAACATGGCACTGGTTGGTCTGTTCTCTGAGCTGGATTCCTCAAAGGAGAGCCAGTACTTTCATTCCATCTCTGCTCTCCAGAACTGGCGTCAGTGAAGTGCTTTGGAGATTAATGTGGGAAAAACCAAAGTTGTTTTTCACAAACAACAAGCATGTTTTAAATCTGCTTCCACCTGATGTGATTAATGGTGAAGAAGTAGAAATGCTTCGCAGTTTTAAGCATCTTGGAACTTTTTTTCGATAATCACCTATGAAAATGCCTGCAGCGGCTGCACCTCATTAGGAAACTTAGGAAACTTTGATGAGGCAAACCGTGATGTTTTAGAGATGGCATACAGAAGCATCATTGAAAGTGTTCTGTGCTACAACACGTCAGTCTGGTTTGGTAAACTCAGCACTACATGCAAAAGTAAACTGACCAGAGTAGTCAACATGGGAAGTGAGACTGGGAAGACCTCAAAGACGGCTCACAAATCTATACGAGGCTTGCGTCCAGATATAGAGGCAAGCACAAAAAAATTATAATGACTAATCTCTCTATCTGTCTATCTGTCTGGCTGGTGGGTGTGTTTGGAATCTGGAGCCAAGGATCTCACATTAATTAGGCAGATGTGAGTAAGATTGCATCCCGAGGCTTACGATCTGAGACCCCTTTAGATAATTTGCAGAAACAGATTGATTCAAAACAAAAACATCACGCACCAGAGGAAGACCTAATGACTTCAAATGATTTATTGCAATCGTCACACATTATGCTGACATGTGTTGCAACATCCTGAATTGATTCCGAGGTTAAGTAAACAACTGTCAATAGCCAAGTGTCACGCCTCACACAAAGTCAGATACAGATATTAGTATCTCCTCCTCTCCTCTCTCCTCTGAATCCCAGATTATTATTATTATTGCTTATACAGTAGATGCTTACTGTAGATGCTATGGTGTTGCTTATCCTCTATATGGAAAACAAAAGGGATCAGCTAGACTATGTGTGAGTGTGTCATTATACTATCGTCTTTATGAGGACCAAAAGTCCTCACAAGGATAGAAAGATGAGGACATTCCTCCAAAATGAGGACACTTTGCCTGTCCTCACTTCTACAATGGCTTACTTTAGGGTTAGGGTTAAAATTGGGGTTTGGTTTAAGGTTGGATAGGGCTAAAATTAGATCTAGAATTAAGTTAAGGTTAAGGTTAGGGTGAGTCTGGTATTAGGTTATTAGGATTAACGGTCAGAAAATGAATGTAGTCAATGGAAGGTCCTCACAAGTATAGCAATACAAAAATGTGTGTGTCCACATTTGTGCGAGCACACATGCTGTAAACAAGGCAACACATGCCTGTGGTTCTGTGTGTGTGCACTCGTGCATGTGTGTTTGTGCGTGTGCAAGCATCTGTAAGTGTGGGTATTGAGCAGTGTGTGTGTGTGTGTGTGTCGTGCGACGTCTAGACCTCAGCGCAGCAGATGTGTATCAGGAGCACAGAGCTTCATGTGGCCTGTGGTTCAGGCCTGTAAGGCTGCAGATGACAGAGAGAGACCCAGCTGTCCACCCATCTTGACGGAACAGAGAACAGCGTCCCTTAGTCTTTACACACTAAATCCTCCAGAGACGCCATTACACACCAGAAGATGATGAAGACGAAAGATGGTTGAGAAAATTCGAGCCGTTATGATAGAAAACATTGAATGACAGTAAGGCAATAAGCGTGAGATCAAAGGGATGCGACTGGGACTTTTTACTCATAAACGTGGTCTTCGGGCTAAAACGCTCCCAGTCGGGGGTCTTCTGATGCCGAAAATGATTCATCCAAATGCCAGGTGATCACATCTGGAACGGAGTCCGCTCCAGGAAAACATGTTTTCTGAATTAACCAGCGATCATCATTTAGGATTTAATTGTTTCATAATGCATAAAAACAAAAAATCCATGAGCGTTTGTGTGAAGTTTGTGTCAGCAGTAAGCTATTAGAGAAGCGTCCCATGGCGTTTTGGTGATCTATCTTTTTGATAACTGTCCTGACTCGAACAGCAGGCAGGCACAAAAAGCACAAAAGCTCTATTGTCTTCCAGAGTCTTTGAGGTCACTTTTCATAATACTCTCTGTAGGAAAGACATAAAACTGGCTTGCAACATTTACATTTAATTTATGTTAATGCAATTATTCTCGAAGTTGACATCCAATAAAATTAACACTTAAGATTGTCCATTGTTATCTCAAATGTGGTATTTCTAGATCTCATCCAGCAGGAATTTGGTTGAATTTCATTCTAATTTTAATGAGAGAGATTTAAAGTGGTGGGGCAACAGCAGTTGGTGGGGGAGCCCTAAATGCAGTTTTATTGTGGGTAATAAAGTGCAGTTAAGTTAAATTCTATTGAAACCAAATGACATAGCTGGCTCAGAAATGTTGGGACGACTCATGCATTAGTTAACGTGGAAGAAGTGATTTGAATGACCAGTTCCAATCATTCTCTGTTATAAAATGAGACAAACTGGTAAAGGCATGAAGAATCTAAAATGCCTGGTCCCATTCATATAGCCTTTTATAAGCATCTTCTATCATTTCTGGGAAGCAAATGCATTGTCTGGATTTTTATTGTGGGATAAAAGTTGTGATGAAGGATGGAAGAAATAATGCCAACTGTTGCAGAATGTACAGTTTCTTGGTCGGTATACGTGTTTTCATATATTAATTGAACACAGGCACACAGCATACGCTACAGGAATAAAATACATGCATGCTTGAAATGGGAAAGGCAAGGGTTTGGACGTATGGAGAGTATGGAAAATTGCTTTCACATGGTTTAAAATACAGAGGAGCTCACCAACACGGATGTGAAGTGGAATGTTTAACCCCATCATTTCTGTAATGATAAGAACACACACCAGGTGGTTGGTTAAGGGAGAAAATGGAAAAAAATGAACATAAAAACAGACCAGAAAGAGCTAGAAACTCTTACTTGGAGGTAAAGGAAAAAAGCTAACATTTAGAGTTATGTTTCTCTTTACTGACATGCTATGAACCATAATAGTCAATGGGCGGACACCATCAGTCGACGGACTATTCATACTGCCTTCAACAACTGCTTTTCTCTATAGAGGGAACTACTTCTCACACCACCATTTGTGAGGAACAGGGCAGAATGCCGGATCCAATCCCACATGTTCGCATCACTTGTTCAAACAGAGTCCTGTTTTTTTTCTCTTTGGGTTCCTTGGAGAGGGGGTTAGCACAAGGTAGGCAAGCTGTGGTGTGTGGAAAAAGGGTGAAATATGTCACAGAGCAGCAGCAGGACTGCAGACGGTTCTGGGAAGTGCTGGTGCTGAGAGCGAGGAGGGAGGGAGACGTGATCTATTATCAGGAGCGATGATGCTGAATGAGAGTAGCCTGCAGCGTCTCTGTCTCACTCCCACTGTGGGAAGAGAGGTGCTGCAGAGGAACAGTGACACCTACTGGCCCTAAGAGAGGGCCCCCTCCCACCCTCCGCACTCAAGGCCCCCATCAAGTGACACACTACTCCTCACGAGATGAAGCACAACTACACTTGAAATGCTTCGTGAGAATAGGAGACTCACACTGTAGCAAAATAAGTGTTAGTGGTGATACATGATGCTCTATGTAATCCAGAGGTGGGGAGTCGAGTCACATGACCTGGACTCCAGTCAGATGCAATTTTGATTGCTTAAGACTTGACTTGATGCATGAGGAGAATACTTGGGACTTGACTTTGACTTGTACTTTGATGACTTGAAAAGGTTTCTCTAGTCTTGACAAAAGATCTTGTGTTTGTGTGTTATGTGTTAATTATGTGTAAAGATGCACTTACAAAGTTTTTACCCTATTGAAACCATATTGCATTGAAAAGTCCTAGATATTTAGTTTTCTTTAAGAAATGAAATTGATACTGGACTGATTTGTTCTGACTTGACTTGCTGTTCTATATTTAGACTTGAGACTTGAAATTGATGACATGGACTTGACTTGGTAATCTACATTAAGACTTGAGACTGACTTGGGACTTGATCAAAGCCATCCACACCCTTACCTGCCTGTCTAACTCCCTGCTTGCCTACATATCTGTCTTTCTTCATGATGTCACCCTCCACCTCACTGGATCCTGTTACCAGATTCTGGCCCTCTAATGTGGGCTCCCTGTTCTCTCTCTCTCTCTCTCTTATCTCTCTCTTATCTCTCTCTCTCTCTGTGCGCTCAGCTGATATTGCGAGCACGGTGTTTACTTAAGCGACTGGCTACTTCTCACCCCAGGCAACTTCTTTGACCCATGACCCCTTTAAAGGTTTAAGAAGCAAAAGATAACAAATAAAAGCTCCGTTAAGCAGTGCATTACTCACTGTAGCGTCCTGTCTTTCTTCTTGGTATTAGTGTAGGTCTGGGGAAGAGTCAGCCAGAGGTAACTATGTCAAACTCTGCTCTATACCTAAATGTTGGCTGGGTCTACTGTACACATACACTGTAGCCCCTTTGTGGGTGACTGGCTATAAAAATGACTGAAGGTGTTGCTCTTTTGGTGGAGTATGGCACCAACAACACAAGAGTGCAGCTTCACCTTCTTCTGACACCTTGAAATATACATTGGCTGCACAGCAAAAGTGCAGGTATCATATTGCTACATAGCGTTATCTATGCCGCACCGATCACAAGCTTCATGTACACGATTTTGCAGATTCCATCTTCAGGTCCCGCTCTGCCTTCAGCCTGGGATAAACTCAACATCTGTGCGCTGAACTTACGAGATCCTCCATAAAACGCTTCCAAGCAGTTCCTCTGTCTGGCTTGACCAAAAGCTTCTGTGAGTTTATTGACATCCTGCCTTAAGAGAGAAGAAAGGCTGCGCGACTGCAGCCTCGGCAAGTAAGCAAAAAGGCTGCAGGCAGCGTCTGGTCGCAGCTTACAAGTAATCCTCCACTGAGTTGACATTATGGTTAAACACATTCTGATTAAATGATGCTGCTCGCTTTTAAGCTTGCGTTCCTACGGAAATTGCAGTGACGTGCTTGGACTTCAGGGAAAGCTTTGCTAAAGACTTTGTAATGTATGACAAAGCACAATGCTTCCTACAACAAGCCGGCTTTCTGTTCCAGGTGCAGTGTATTCTCTGCAGTGTGTTCTCTTGAGATTCCTGTAAACTGGAACTATACACAGCACATGATTGGAATAACTGATTCTCATTCAAAGACACATTTTTTTTTCACAGTTCCCTGAATATCACTTGTGGAAAAACTGAACTACAAAAACAGATGTCTGATAACAAGACAAAGATTTAAAAATATATATATATAATTAGAATAAATATTGCATCCAATTGGAGTCTAGTTTTCTATGCAACCCAAATTCAAACATGTTGGAATATGTTTATTCTGTTAGATCAAATGTAGGGATGTGTGTGGTCTCTAATTTCTCAAAACAGTTCATTGTCATCATGAATTATTTACATAATTGGATGCTTAACAATGGGAAAATAAACATGCAGGCTTTTCTGTGAGAATGTCATAATTCTCCCAACATGTCTTGGACAGACACATCCTTAATAACCTGGGCCAGCTAAGAAAGCAATATGTGTCAATGTCAATCAACCACTAGCTATCAGGGGAGGTTTCCTCTCATCATACTACTCCCTGTTATACTTGAGGGAATTCAGAGAGATTTTGGAGTGTTGGTCAACTTACCTGTTGAGGGATGAGAACACCAGAATCATCAATGTGTCCCCGGTAGATCATTGTCTCTGGTGCTACATGCTAACACTTTAGCATACACTGTGTTGAGTGATAGTAGGCGACTACCATTATCCAAATATGTGGATGGACCTTTTAGTTGTATTATTTATCATATGGCCTGTAGATTAATACATTTTTGAACTATTTCATTTGGGCAACTGAAATATGCGCACAACCATATAAACATGTTACACAACCAAGGTGCCATTGTAGGAGTGAATTTGAATGTTACTCTTGTTTCAAGATGTGTTAGACAGTAAAATAACACATATAGCCCAGTTCTCACTGTTTGCTGGTAAAAACTGAGGGGGTGTAAATCTTGGGGTGACCTTTCAAAATCTACTTCATGAGCTCATAACGATGGTTTCAGCTTCACTCCTACGAACCTGCCAATTATAGTCCAACACAGGTTGGCCAGAGCCAAATGAGGTCATGCTTTAAAGTAATGATCGGACCCATTTCAGGCAACACCATTTCCTGCCGGACAGTGATGATTTCTGCATATGTGATCATTGGTGACTGCTCACACAAGAACGTCAATCTCATCCCATACACAAAGTCCAGCTTCCACTGCATGTTACGAGTTTTATCATCACCGCCACCACAACTCTTTCGGCACAACTGTGATGCAATGAAGCTGGGAAATTAAGTCTCAGATGGCCACGAAATGCAGAACACATGGCTCAGTGGTAGCTACACCTGGTAATGCAAGACCCACACATCTATAGCTGAGCCTCATCTCTAACTCAACTTCACTGGTCAAGAGCATAAACTCCTACACCACAGTGATGTAATGCACATTTGAGTGTGTGTATGGTGTGTGTGTGTGTTAGTGTGTGTTTGAGCATGAATCACCACCCCATGCACGGCTCTGAACCTTCTCACCAACAGTCAATAAAATGACAGCCTGAGAAGCAGGCACGCTCCTGCAACAAAAGCTGGAGGTGGAGGAGGAAGTGCTGAGTCGGCACACCGTTGCATTGTTTTAGTGGGGAAATGTGATGACCGGAGAGATTCGTCGTGCTGAACTGGAGTTTTAGGGCCTGTTTTTTTAATGAGAGGAAAATCAAGCCTGGGAGCTACATTTGCATGGAAACTATTCATGAAGCCCACTGATGGCTGGAAAAGGCAAAATCCCTGTGCTGTCCGTGGTCAGCAGAGGCTGAAATTCCCGAGGTTAGCTAGGTACATCCTTAGAGTTCAACAAGAGATATTTGCACATGCTCAATGAGAGAGAGAGAGCGAGAGAGAGAGAGTGACAACAGTGACTTGACCACATGCACTGGGGTTTTTCTAACAGCAGCATTTACACCAAAGTACAGCAGTGATTCTCAACCTTTTTCATATCAAGGACCCCTTAGTACACATTATGACCATGGACCCCCATTTGATGCAATTTTGTCTGTCTGACCCAAATCTGAGACTATTTGTATTGTTAGATATGATTTTGTCCAGAATTCCATGACTGTCTGTATTGCAGGTAGAGCGATAACAGTGAAACTATGATCAAAACAGTAATTTTTCTACATTCTCTAATGGTGTTAACTTCTTGTAAATTAAATAATGGTTTAGTTTAACACTTCACCAATTTGTTGGGGACCCCGTGGAACCCCCTCAAGGACCCCTGGTGGTCCCCTGACCCCACGTTGAGAACCACAATTTTATTATTTACATTGGTTAAAATCTTGCTATCAGCCCCATCCCGTTACATTTGTTTCTCATGTTTTAAATACAGTATTATGTCATTCTTTAAGCAGTTCGATTGTGTCAGCAGCAAACACTGCTAATGGGGTAATGATGTTGAGGTGAACTGATGTCATGACTTCAGTTTTTCCCTTGCTACTTTTTACAACAAAGACAATGACAAAATGAAAGCCTGTTAATCGTATTATCACATTAGGAAATTATTGCTATGAGGTCACCACTGTGTGAGAACAGTTACAAAATTAGCAGCCATTAGACACAGCAAGTTAAATCCAGTAACAAGCTATGAAAGTTCACAGCAGGGGCAGTTTTAAACATTGATTCATCTGGCTATTAATATAATATAATTAAAGGTGAAGTGTTTTAACTCAATATGATATCTCAGACAACACTGGTCTGATTTTGATAAAACTTGGAAGGATGATGCATTTTGGCACTGTGTTCTGGCATTTAAAAAACTACATTGATTGGCTTGAGGAGGGCGCTATAATTAATGGTCAAAATTTGATTTGAAACTTGGAGGGATGATACATCTTGTCACTGATTGGCCCAAAACGGTGCCTGCATCATTCATGTAGGATGACATGTTTACTGTTGTTTTAGACATGTGACCAGCAACAGCCAATCAAATGCCATGATTCCTAGTTGTCTGAAGTGTTGAGTGGGCTGTTTCAAGTCAGCAGAGGTAGGCAATTAACCTGATTGTTGGTACACTGTATCTTCTGAACAGTTGAGCAGGCTGTGTTCAAGATCAAGCTCACTTACCTATCACTTACAGTACCTGCCTCCCATAACTTAGCTAGCAGCACAGCAGTCAGCACAAAGACCAGCACTGTTACCTAGCTAGCATACATTAGCAAAATTCAAGCCAAATTCAACACAGTTTTTTAGTTTTAGACTATAAAAGACAACTTTAAGGTTCATTTAGGCAAATTTTCCTGGGGTGACAATATTTTTTTTCCTACAATAATCATTGTCAAGCCTCCTCAACCAATCATAATCCAGATCTTTTCTGTGTACTTTGAGTTGCGTTCAATGTCCGAATGTGTTTGTGAGAAAGAGAGAGGGAGAATCGGACATTGCTCAGAAATCATTCATATTGTTCAAAAATATTGGTCGGGATATGTTACATTTCCAGAAATGTTGCAGTTTTTCATAATATACCGTCTTCGTATCGCAAAAACACACAGTGTCTCTAATGCAAGTTTACCCAGGTGAGTTGATGCTTTAAACGTGCCGTGCTGGAATGGTGCAGCAGGCCTCACAGCTGTTTTCCAGGTTGAGCTGCCAGTGGAGGAGGATGGAGAGCAAACTACAGGGACGTGAGAAAGCAGGTAAGTACCTTACTGAACATAAACAGTGGCTGAGTGAGGAGGATCTTTCAGTGATGACATGCATGAGAATTTTTCATCCCTGAAAGTTCCTTCGCACAGATCCAAACTTCCATTCAATCACAGCGTGTGACTGCTGTAGCCAAAAGTAGAAGACTGTTGTTGTACTGGGCAGCTCCCAGTGGTCAACAGCAGAAGACTGTTGATGTACTGGACAGCTACAATTTGCCAGGAAAAGACTGTGCAGAGTGAGCATTAGCCAGTGAAAAGCTGTGTAGTGTCTAGGCTACAACTGGGCTACATATGGCTGAAAAGTGAAGGTTTGTTAGACATCTATCTCAAAGTCAGGCAACAGCATTTGAAGGACTATTTCTACCCTAGTGCACAACAGAAATATAATCATTCATTGCTCTCTCCACCTACACGTAATAACCAAAGTGAAGTTAGCTTGCCATTGGATATTCGGTGGATATTTGTTTTTCCACCTTCAGTAGCTTGTAAAGAAAACCAGGTAAAACCACATTGATGAATATATTTGTGACAACTGGAAAAGTAACAACAATTTACAGCCACTGGTTGCAATATTTAAGAAAATATATCCACAGAATAGCCAATACCCAAAATATCAACTTTACTCCGGTCATGTACAACACACAGTGTCAAAGGCATTCTGGGAAATGTAGTAAATCAGAACGTGCATGTGCACACTGTCAGTCTTTGGGAGTGACTGCTGTATTTATGAATGATAGTGAA